>NC_081347.1:8528864-8791504 GCF_029784015.1 Lycium ferocissimum
AATCAGAGTTTACCGCTGTCTCATTTGAAAACTCTGCAGATTTTTGGGGACTTGCATCAGACACCTTGTCTACTGCAGTCACGTACTTGTGTCCATCAGTTAGACGATCGTTGGGTTTATGGATTTTGGAGGTTTGAAGATTTGATAATGAATTGAATGTGGAAGGGAAACCTCCTCTAGATCTTTGAGCAGACACTAATGTGGTGTAACACAGGTAGTCAGTACATGCTTAAAGAAGATCGGCCATTCTTGCCGAATCTTTTAAGGTTTGTTGTGGAAAGCGCATAAGCAACTTTTCCGTGAAATGTTTCCAATCATAGAATTGCTTGTTACGAAACGATTAGAAACCAAGTAAAAGCCACCATCAAGGTAAAAAGACGGAAAGAGGTAGCCAATCCTTCTGAGAACCCAAGGTAGGTAACGTCTTTGCTCGCCTAAAGAATCATCCAACCCACCGGGTCGCTTCCACCACCGAATCGATCCGATACCACCATTTTTATTGGAGTACTCACAATGAAAGCACCAATGTAACAAACCCAATAATGAGACCAACACAACTCAAACCCACATAAGCTTTTGATATATTTCACTAACTCGTTACTGGAATTACAAAGGAATTTACGAAGTGAAAGGGAAATCGCTAGGAACGAACATAGAAGGGAAAGAACACAGATAGAAGAAAGGGGATGAGAAGGAGAACTTAGAAAGGAGATGAGGAAATACAGAGTTTGCTCAACAAATCGCATAACTCCCGAATCACAACTGCTACCTCTTTTAATGGAACCGTTATCACGCCCACTACTCATTCTGGATCCCAAATTAACTGGGCACTATTGCTCGTTCTAGGCCCAATACGCCCCTTGTCGCCCAAATAACTATTTTGTGACCTTGGTATCCACATCGGGTTGGACTTGGTTCATAACAATACTCCCGTCCTCAATAAGAACCTTGTCCTCAAGGTTCGAGTCAAGAAATCCCACAACGAGGACAATGGTAAGCTAGATGTAGATATAGAAACTTCCAAAGGTGCAAAGGCCACTGCTTGGCAGGTCCACTTGGATATCAAGAAGAAACTAGTAGTCCCGTACGCGCTAACAATACCGGCGCACGTAATGTTGTTCACATAGCCTTCAAGAATGGTCAAGAATGATATATACTTTTTTCGTGCAAGAAGTACAATTATAATTGCATAATAGGCAGCAGCATTAACTTATCCAATTTGATGCAGCACCGCTACGCCAACTCCAACTAGCAGAGAACATGCATACTTCCTTTGGAGAAAATAAAGCATCTTAGCCTTGGAGAGTATTTGAAGGATTGGTATGTATTCTTTAACTGAAGTAGTTGCTGGTAATATATTGGCAGTGTTCCTCCTAAGATGTTGAAGACAAGGTGGGCATGATTTCCGGTGGTTAGCCTTAGTCAGCCATCTAGGAGAATCTCGTATAAAAAGTAGGCCGAAAAGTTGTACTATAAGTGATCCTCCACCACATATTATTAGTTGATTAACAATGTGAATGAGTCTCGGAGATGCTTAGGTGTTATTTCTGTTATATATGTTGGCACCATGAACGAAATATCCCGAATCCCATATCCCAGCAGCACACTCGCAATGTCAAACCACGAAATATTCCTGCCAAAAATAACTGAAAGCGATCCCGCATATCACTGCACCAATGGTCAATATGGACCCCAACATAACGTCCTCATTTACTAAGAGACCTAAATCATGTATTAGCCTAGTCCGAGCAGGTGAAAAGAAACCCACCAGTTGGTCTTGTGAAGTCTCTGTTAATTGTGTTGCAATTTGTGCCCGTATCTGTTCAAGAACGACATGGAGAGTGACAATCAACTCCTCTTCTTCCGGTGAGAACATTCGTGTTTTAATATCATGCCGTAAGTAATTTATCCATCTCAAACTGCAATTCTTTTCGCAGCATTGCGCAACAACTATTTTATTTTCAATTATTTCCCAATGTAGGAATTCATACACCATTGTCGATCGGGATCCCACACTTGAGTCATAGAGTTAACATATGCAATGAAGCAAAACTTGTCAAGTAGATCCCAATAACCGTAGTGTTAAACGTATTCCTGGATCCCATACACCAAGATTCGTAGCAGTTCATGAACCGCGACAACAAAGAAATGCGCACCGGGATTAAATGGAAATTGATTCGAAAAACGTTGATCAATGTAAGTGTTATCAATATGACTAGCTGATTTCGGGAGGAGTTCCTTGAAATCGTCCACAACTATAAGCGGTATGCCAACCACCCAAGCTACATTGTTTCGTGAATTTCCCTCATCCTCTTGTTTAGAATTCAACGGTGGATTTACTATCAGATTGTAACCAATTGAAACCACTAAGGACGTAATGGGTACGGAGTGCGAAAAAATACCAATAGTGTTGTCGAATGCCGCAACAATCACTTCGGTATGCAAGGTCTCAAAGGGATATTGGACTGAACTGTCAGTTTTGTGGGAGTTGTCCTCTATCAGCAATGTTTGAATTTTCCCCATTAGCTACACGAGCAAAAGGATTATCAACATCAAGGACTTGAAGAATCGATAAGGAATCAAATATGGGAAGAGGATGAAAGTTTGCGTTCGTTGGTGTAACAGAAAAATTGTCCACCAAAACTCCATATTCCAAATCAGAGTTTACCGCTGTCTCATTTGAAAGCTCCGCAGATTTTTGGGGATTTGCATCAAACACCTCGTCTACCGTAGTCGCATACTTGTGTAAATCAGTTGGTTGATTGTTGGGTTCATGAATTTCAGGGGTTTGAAGATTTGATAATGAATTGAATGTGGAAGGGAAAAATTCATTAGACCTTTGAGCAGACACTGGTGTGGTGTAATACACGTAGTCAACACATGCTCGTGAAGTATTTTCCATTCTCGTCGAAGCTATGAAGGTCTGTTGTGGAAATCGCATAAGCAATTTTTTCGTGAAATGCTTCCAATCGTAGAATTGCTTGTTGTGAAACAACCAATTGAACCAAGTAAGAGCTTCACCATCAAGATAAAA
The DNA here is from genome assembly GCF_029784015.1 of Lycium ferocissimum. Classification (NCBI taxonomy): domain Eukaryota; kingdom Viridiplantae; phylum Streptophyta; class Magnoliopsida; order Solanales; family Solanaceae; genus Lycium; species Lycium ferocissimum. Next base: position 8,531,899 of record NC_081347.1, read on the forward strand.
AGACGGAAGAGGAAGCCAATCCTATCGGAGAACCTGAGGTAGGTAACGTCTTTGCTCGCCCAAAGAATCCAACCCACTGGGTCGCTTCCACCACTGAATCGATCTGATACCACCATTTTTATTGGAGTACTCACAATGAAAGCACCAATGTAACAAACCCAATAATGAGACCAACACAACTCAAACCCACATAAGCTTTTGATATATTTCACTAACTCGTTACTGGAATTACAAAGGAATTTACGAAGTGAAAGGAAATCGCTAGGAACGAACATAGAAGGAAAGAACACGAGATAGAAGAAAGGGGATGAGAAGGAGAACTTAGAAAGGAGATGAGGAAATACGAGTTTGCTCAACAAATCGCATAACTCCCGAATCACAACTGCTACCTCTTTTAATGGAACCGTTATCACGCCCACTACTCATTCTGGATCCCAAATTAACTGGGCACTATTGCTCGTTCTAGGCCCAATACGCCTTGTCAGCCAAATAACTATTTTTGTGACCTTGGTATCCACATCGGGTTGGACTTGGTTCATAACAATACTCCCGTCCTCAATAAGAACCTTGTCCTCAAGGTTCGAGTCAAGAAATCCCACAACGAGGACAATGGTAAGCTAGATGTAGATATAGAAACTTCCAAAGGTGCAAAGGCCACTGCTTGGCAGGTCCACTTGGATATCAAGAAGAAACTAGTAGTCCCGTATGCGCTAACAATACCAGTGCACGTAATGTTGTTCACATAGCCTTCAAGAATGGTCAAGAATGATATATACTTTTTTCGTGCAAGAAGTACAATTATAATTGCATAATAGGCAGCAGCATTAACTTATCCAATTTGATGCAGCACCACTACGCCAACTCCAACTAGCAGAGAACATGCATACTTCCTTTGGAGAAAATAAAGCATCTTAGCCTTGGAGAGTATTTGAAGGATTGGTATGTATTCTTTAACTGAAGTAGTTGCTGGTAATATATTGGCAGTGTTCCTCCTAAGATGTTGAAGACAAGGTGGGCATGATTTCCGGTGGTTAGCCTTAGTCAGCCATCTAGGAGAATCTCGTATAAAAAGTAGGCCGAAAAGTTGTACTATAAGTGATCCTCCACCACATATTATTAGTTGATTAACAATGTGAATGAGTCTCGGAGATGCTTAGGTGTTATTTCTGTTATATATGTTGGCACCATGAACGAAATATCCCGAATCCCATATCCCAGCAGCACACTCGCAATGTCAAACCACGAAATATTCCTGCCAAAAATAACTGAAAGCGATCCCGCATATCACTGCACCAATGGTCAATATGGACCCCAACATAACGTCCTCATTTACTAAGAGACCTAAATCATGTATTAGCCTAGTCCGAGCAGGTGAAAAGAAACCCACCAGTTGGTCTTGTGAAGTCTCTGTTAATTGTGTTGCAATTTGTGCCCGTATCTGTTCAAGAACGACATGGAGAGTGACAATCAACTCCTCTTCTTCCGGTGAGAACATTCGTGTTTTAATATCATGCCGTAAGTAATTTATCCATCTCAAACTGCAATTCTTTTCGCAGCATTGCGCAACAACTATTTTATTTTCAATTATTTCCCAATGTAGGAATTCATACACCATTGTCGATCGGGATCCCACACTTGAGTCATAGAGTTAACATATGCAATGAAGCAAAACTTGTCAGTAGATCCCAATAACTGTAGTGTTAAACGTATTCCTGGATCCCATACACCAAGATTCGTAGCAGTTCATGAACCGCGACAACAAAGAAATGCGCACCAGGATTAAATGGAAATTGATTCGAAAAACGTTGATCAATGTAAGTGTTATCAATATGACTAGCTGATTTCGGGAGGAGTTCCTTGAAATCGTCCACAACTATAACTGGTATGCCAACCACCCAAGCTACATTGTTTCGTGAATTTCCCTCATCCTCTTGTTTAGAATTCAACGGTGGATTTACTATCAGATTGTAACCAATTGAAACCACTAAGGACGTAATGGGTACGGAGTGCGAAAAAATACCAATAGTGTTGTCGAATGCCGCAACAATCACTTCGGTATGCAAGGTCTCAAAGGGATATTGGACTGAACTGTCAGTTTTGTGGGAGTTGTCCTCTATCAGCAATGTTTGAATTTTCCCCCCCATTAGCTACACGAGCAAAAGGATTATCAACATCAAGGACTTGAAGAATCGATAAGGAATCAAATATGGGAAGAGGATGAAAGTTTGCGTTCGTTGGTGTAACAGAAAAATTGTCCACCAAAACTCCATATTCCAAATCAGAGTTTACCGCTGTCTCATTTGAAAGCTCCGCAGATTTTTGGGGATTTGCATCAAACACCTCGTCTACCGTAGTCGCATACTTGTGTAAATCAGTTGGTTGATTGTTGGGTTCATGAATTTCAGGGGTTTGAAGATTTGATAATGAACTGAATGTGGAAGGGAAACCTCCCTTAGATCTTTGAGCAGACACTAATGTGGTGTAACACAGGTAGTCAGTACATGCTCGTGAAGTATCGGCCATTCTTGCTGAATCTATGAAGGTTTGTTGTGGAAAGCGCATAAGCAACTTTTCCGTGAAATGCTTCCAATCATAGAATTGCTTGTTACGAAACAACCAATTGAACCAAGTAAAAGCTTCACCATCAAGGTAAAAAGACGGAAGAGGTAGCCAATCCTTCTCGGAGAACCCAAGGTAGGTAACGTACTGCTCGGCCCAAAGAATCCAACCCACTGGGTCGCTTCCACCACTGAATCGATCTGATACCACCATTTTTATTGGAGTACTCACAATGAAAGCACCAATGTAACAAACCCAATAATGAGACCAACACAACTCAAACCCACATAAGCTTTTGATATATTTCACTAACTCGTTACTGGAATTACAAAGGAATTTACGAAGTGAAAGGGAAATCGCTAGGAACGAACATAGAAGGGAAAGAACACAGATAGAAGAAAGGGGATGAGAAGGAGAACTTAGAAAGGAGATGAGGAAATACAGAGTTTGCTCAACAAATCGCATAACTCCCGAATCACAACTGCTATCCTCTTTTAATGGAACCGTTATCACGCCCACTACTCATTCTGGATCCCAAATTAACCGGGCCCTATTGCTCGCTCTCGGCCCAATACCTCTTGTCAGCCCAATAACTATTTCTGTGACCTTGGTACCCACATTGGGTTGGACTTGGTTCATAACAGGTAAGGTCTGCGTACACTCTACTCTCCCCAGACCCCACTTGTGGGATCACACTGGATATGTTGTTGTTGTTGATGTTAGCATAACTCAAAGGTACAAGATTCAACAAAGAAGCTAGACAGAATACCCTTTGTTGGTTCTCAATTTACTCTTTAACTATGATCAACGACCAGTAATGGTTTCATTTCTAATTAAATCCAAAATTTCTAGTCATAGCATGAAAATCATAAACCTGCAGTTTCATCATAATTCTAGTCTTTGTTAGTGTTTACTTTTCCTTATGACGAAAAGGACAGAAGCCAATGTCTAAGGCATAATACATAGATAGACACCTAAACTTTACCTTTACTGTCATTTGAACGCTCCAACTTACAAAATGATCATCTAGACACATCAACTCGTCTCCACTGTGCCAGTTGAACACTCCAACTTTACAAAATGATCATCTAGACACATCTAAAATTTATGTGCCACATCAGCATTGGGTGTCCACAATACACAGTAGGGACAAGTTGAGGTGTCTAGACGTGCATTCTCAAAGTTGGGGTGTTTACTTGGCAGTTGAAGCCAAGTTAAGGTGTCTATCTGTATTATGCCAATATGTAATGTGTTGAAACATTGTCTGATAACACAGATTACCAAATTTTACCGTTAACAAAAACAATATCTCAAAATCTGCCAATTCAAACATTTAACAAGCTGAATAAAATTTCCATAGCTCAAATACACCTTCCATCTAGCGCAAACTACAACTATGTATAACTTAAGGCAACGATTCATTCAAAAAGAAGAATTAAAAAAAAAAAAAAAAGGCAATGGTGAGACACACGTCTATTTGGATATTGAAAGGATAAACAAAATGCAAATAAAAAAGTAAAGGAGAAAAGAGTGTCAATATGCCATTGAAATCGCAAAAATTGTGATGGAGGAGAAGTTTAGGGTTACCGTTGATATGCCACTGAGAGAGCGCAGAAATGGAGAAAAGGAAGAGAAAGAAGAGAACAAAATAAAGGAACGAGGAGAATAGGGCTTTGTTCTTGTTAGTTGGGTATTGCTGGAATTAGAAAACCTTATAAGGGCTAAAAATGTAAAATTATTGATCAAGCAAAAGTAATATATTAACTTGTCCGAGTTGAAGCTCCGTATAGAAATTTTTATTGGGCGAAGGGTCAAATTTAAGTGGTTTATAGTAGGGGTGGGCGTTCGGTTGTTCGGTTCGGTTTTTTCAAAGTTCGGTTTTCGGTTTTTTAAAGTGGAAATCGAACACCGCCCGAATTGATTCGGTACGGTGTTTTGAAGTTTGGTTGATTGTTTCGGTTTTGGCTCGGTTTCGGTTTCTAATTCGGTTTTTTGGCATTCGTTAAGCAATAAATACTAAATGATTGATAAATTACAGCGAACAATGAGCTAGATTACCAGATTTACCGTTAACAAAAACACATCTCAAAAATCAAATAGCGGCAATGACGCCAATTCAGCAGCAAACATGACCCGCCAGAATGGTAGTGTTGAATAAAATGGGTTCCATGAAAGGGTAGCTCAAAACACGATTCCATCTATAGATAGCGTTTCAAGGTTCATCTTAACCGAAACTGATCACCGCGATGTTTAATTAGAAAATATAACCTATAACCGAGGATATAGTAAAGAATCAAAGCCCCGAGCTTCGTGTCTCAATTCAAAAAGAACCAATCCTCCCCAAAAATTCAATTTTGAGGAAAAAATGCATTGGAGACAAAAGCAGCCAGCTATAGATACAGTAAAACACATATCTTACACCTAATACATCCTTTCAAAGTGGATGCCAAGTATATAGTACTCCTTTATCTAAAGGATAAACAAAATGACGCAGCCAGCACCAGCACCAGCCAGCAGCAGCCGCCAGCAGCAGCAGCAGCAGCCAGCCAATCCAGAAATAAAATCAGTACCTTAAGTCCTTAACAGAGGAAACCAGTAAGGCAGTAACAACATGCAGCAAAACAGGGCACACGGTAAAAAACTAAAAACGAGCAACACAAATAACATAAGTTTAAAACAAGCAGCATCCAAACAACACAAATTTCTTAAAATCTAGCTCCAAATACAAAACATTAGCTGTCACGAACTAAGTCTTAAGAGAAGCACTGTGGAAGTTCGCTGGTTGATTATGGAAGAACAGAAGAAGAGCAGGCAGCAGCAGTGAGCAGAAGCAGTGAGGCGTGAAAGAGAGAAGAAGAGGTTTGATTTACAAAATAAGGAGTGGACTAGGGCTTGGATAATTAAATGGGCAATTCGCAGAATTGCCTTCTTTGGGGTGGTCTTTAAATTTTGCCCTACATATTTGAAATCTTTAAAATTTGCCCTTAGCTAACACCCATAGGTTCCCGAGTTCGAACCTACGCGTAGTCAAAATTTTAAAAAAAATTCGCAAGGCAAGTTTAAATTTGATCATATTTTTGTTAAGAAATTATCAAATGGGACCGTAATATTAGAGCGGACTTAGCTTGCCGGTCCGAGCTTTGATAATTCTTCCAAAGTTATAGTCCCGCATAAAAGTTTGCCCATTAAAAATATTGGGCATAACTTTGATCATAACTTTGTGAGAATCTTCTTTGCTTGCTTGGTTAGTCACCGTGTATCTTTCGTATCCGTTGAATGTTATAATCTTTCATACCACAAGCTCCTCTGGGTCTCTCATCAAAGGGTAGAACATATTGCACCGTGATCTACGTAGGTAATGCCGGTTTGATGTTTTTCAATGAGAAGTCAATGCAACATCTCCTTTGATGGAATTTATGGGATTGATTCACCTTCGGTATCTTTGTTATAGTAAAGGTTCATTACACTTTGAACGACATTGAGATGGACAACCTCGATGTGTAAACAACCGTGACTTTCCCATTTTATAACACAGTTATCTGGGACCCGCATATTTTTATGAATTATCAAAGTTATGCGGACCGACATACTTAATGGTGGGGCGTACTTGGCATAAGTATTCGGTCCGCATTGATAATTCCTTACCTTTGATAAAAGTTGCCCATTAAAAATATGCCCCCACCCATAACTTTGATCATAACTTTCTGAGGAACCAATGAGCTGCTTTGCTTCGTTAGTCGCATGTATCTTTCCTTTGAATGTTATAATCTTTCATACCAAAGCTCCTTCCGGGATCAAGTAGAACATATTACCGTGATCATCCGTGATGTTTTTAATGAGAAGTTGACATCTCTTGATGGAATTTATGGGATTGAGGCTTGTTATAGAAAGGTTCATCTCGCTTTCAACGACATTCAGATGCACAACCTCTTGATGTGTATAGCGGTGACTTTGGACAAACTCGAAAACCCCTTATAATTGCAAAGTGCCAAGATACTTTTGTTAAAATTACAAATTTTATTGTTGCTTTGTTTTATCTATGGACGACTTAGCGGGGTCCCAAGATAACTCCTTCACAAAGTTATCTATTTATTTATCGGCATAAACTTATTAAGGATTTACTAAACTTATGCGATGGGCATCTTATGCCTTATGGGCAAACTTTGCCTTGAAGCATATATATGTATTTTTTCAAAAATAAACCAAAGTTACATGGAAAAGTATTAGGCCGCAACCAAATGTCCATCCCGGATACAAATTTTTCTGGCTCAGTAGTTAGCAATTGTTGGTCGAAATTTGGCATTCGTTTCGCATCACTTTTTTCTATTTTCCGATAGACTTTAGGAAGAGATTGCACAACATATTTAAAAATAAAATGGCAAGAGACTTTTGTCGCTATCCCGCTAAAAATTGAAAGGGCCGTTTTTTTAATGTAATACAACTTATACAAGTTAGTGAGTAGAATTTTATATTTGAAATTTGAGTTTTTTTGGATGGAATAAAATAGACTTTTCAACCAAAAAAAAAAGTTTGCCTTATAAGGCAAGTTTTTTTGTATTTTTTGTCACTTATCGGATCCGGCTACTTTTAACTTTTTCTTAAAGATTGTATCGGATCCGGCATACACTCCCAATTTTTTTATTTTTTTTTTATGCAAAACCCCGAGGTCCCATGTATTCGCTCATCTTTCAAGCAAAGGGCACAAATATGAAGGGCAAAATTTAAAGACCACAAATTTGAGGGGCAAAATTTAAAGACCACCCCAAACGAAGGGCAATCCCGTGCAAAAATGTAATTAAATTAATTACTAGTGAAATGGATTTGGGCTTGGGTTATGGCCATAGAAGTGGACTGAGAAGTGAGAAGATATCTGTGAAGTGTCCAATTTGTGATTCATGGACTGAAATTTTAATATATATTGGTATAAAATATTAATATTAAAATTTCGGTTAAAGAAAACTAAGAATATTCAAAAGAACACCGAACCGAACAGTCTATTTAAAACACCGAACCGAACCGAAACACCGAAAAAACCGAAAACCGCAAAAAATTCATTCGGTTTTAGTTTAAGCGTATTTAACCCTAGTTTATCTTTTATATTTAGTCTTTAAAAGTTTATAGATACAGATATATTTGTCCTTTTATGAATGAAAGTATGACTTAAACCCACAACACAAAAAAATTAGACACTGAAAGGAGTTCTTACCTTTGAAGATGCTGCAGTTCTTACCTTTGAAGATGGTTTGCTTCTTAAAGGAGCTCCGACGCAACCTTTATGCTCTCCAACCTATACGATGGTGTGCTTGAATCGTAGTGGAGAAAATTTAGGGCAACTGTGGTCGATGCTTTTCATGTATAGATTAGCAAAGTGTTTTTTAGTATTTCCCTCTTGTCTTTGTTGCTTTGTTTTATCTACCTTTGTATCTATTTATTTATCTTAATAAAAATAAAATCACTAAGCCCTACTTAGTGGTAATTAATTAAAAAAAAAAAAGAAGAAGGGTAAATTTGACCTTTGCCCAATTTTTCAAATCTGAGCTGAAGCTCAGAATCATTTGGTCATTATTCACTTTTTTCTATTTTTACATTATTTGAAAATTAACTTTTGCCCATGAAAATTTTAGGTACAATTTAAAGTTATATTTAAAATTTGAAGAATACCTAAAATCCTATTTTTTATTTTTTTCACTTTTACTACATCTAAACGACCAATTTTTTTTTTTTTTTTTGCAAAAACTGTATCCAAACACAACTCCAATGCAAAAGTTCCAAATAAAATTAAAAATATTTGATTTATGGCCAAACGCCTACTCAGCATGATCCAAATTTTTTACCATAAGGACATTTTAATACTAAAATTTAGCTAAGAATAAAAGTAGTCTATTTCAAATAAAATTTAGCAACTTTAACCCTTTTTCCTTAATAAAAATATAGCAGAAACTAGGTAAAAAGGAAAAATAAAAATAGTTCATAAAAGTTGAAAACAAAATGGCCAAACCCATCGACAAACACGGCGGGTCGTCCAACTTTTAACTTGAAAGACCTAAGGTGATCCTTGTTCCATTTAGACACTTGGGCTATTTCTATTCACTTAGAACTTTTTTCGCACCGATTATCGAGTTAAAAATCAACACCATTGTCTCCTATGTGAATTAAGTGGCCAATTAAACTGTGCTACTATTTAAATTGCCAATTTTAATTGTAAATTCACTAATTTGTAAATTGATGGAGTTTTGACCATTAAAAATTAAAGCTTTTGGGCTGGTTGGATGTGCAATGAGGTGGCGCCCCCTTTGGTGTTGGTTTTGCTCCGATAACGGTGTAAAAAATATTTAAGTGGAATAAAAATGACCTACCTAAAGTATCTAAATGGAACAAGAGTAACTTTAGGTGCTCAAGTGAAAGAAATGAATGACCACAGTTGTCTGTGGATGAGTTTGGCCAAACAAAATAGAAAAAGTACACAAAAAAGAAAAAAGAAAAAAAAAAGAGAAAACAATGTAACCGTAATTTAAACGCAAGTACAACCCATATAAATATCAGAATTGGAGGTTTTGCAAAGACGAAGAAGCCAAGCAGTATACGCATACCACAATGGGGAAAATATCGAGTGAGGATATAGAATATGATGAAACGAAAGCTGAATTTTCAACGAACTGGACGATCACACGTGGCTCTCTAGAAGATTCCATCACTTTCGAATCCACCGATTCTCCGATCGATGATGATTCTGAGTCCAATACTCAGATTCCATCACCTCTTATCCTACATCCACCTTCACCTGATTCTTCCCCTTGCGAAATCAAGTGTAAGTGCAAAAAACAATCAAAATATCTTATTGTTTTTCACTTGTATATGTTACAATTACTAATAATTATGCAATTTGACTGGTTAGAAACTTGTATTTTTTGGGGATAGAAATCCCTAATTTGACCTACCATTAAAATCATGGACACAGATAGAGCTGATTGAAATACAAGTACAGTTGTTTGTGTGGATATTTTTTTTGGCTGCTATAACGAGACGCTGTTGTAGAGAACATATAATATAACATAATATGATAGTTGCTTCCAAAGAAAACTTGTCCGTTAAGTGTACTGTTGTTATAAAGGATGGTTGTTATAGTGCGTCGTTTGTCTAGATATCTTTTGGCTGCTATAACGAGATGCTGTTATAGAGAACATATATATATATATATATATATATATAAAACATAATGTGATAGTTGTTTCCAAAGAAAACTTGTCCGTTAAGTGAACTGTTGTTATAAAGGATGGTTGTTAGAGTGCGTCGTTTGTCTGGAGATATTTTGGCTGCTATAGTGAGATGCTATTATAGAGTATATAAAATAACATGCTCCCTCGGTCCTAGTTTATGTGATGTACTTTGATTGGTCCGAAGTTTAAGAAATAAAGGGAGACTTTTGAATCTTGTGGTCTAAAACAAGTCAAAGATGTTTGAGTGGCTATAGATCATCTCGTTAAGCGTAAAAGGTAAAATTTAAAGTTCAATTGTTGGCAAATAAGAAAATGTGTCATTCTTTTTGGGACTGATTAAAAAGGAAAGTGTGTCATATAAATTGGGACAGAGGGAGTAATAAGAAAGTCAGTTCAAAGTAAAATCGGCCGTTATAGTGAAAAGTTGTTATAGAGGATGGTTGTTATAGAGAGGTCTAACACCATATAGGCAATCTGAACTAGTTTGAGAATGAGGCACAGTAGATTGAGTGATTGCTTTTTCTTAATCATGAGAAAAAGAGATTGCAAATTTTATGATAACTGGTTACTTTGTAATAATGAACTCAATTTATGGGATTTTCTATTGTCAACAATGATTACAAAATTACATCTGAAAATTGAACTAAGTGGAAATACTTAGAAAATTCAAGAAGAGCAACAATTCTACGCCCCTGAAGCGATGCGCAAAACATGTTGAGTGCTTCGCCTTGATGTGCGCTTCAGTGTCATCATCAAGGCTCCAAGTCATACTTTTCCTTGCTAATGAGCCTCTCATGAAGAGGCGACGCTAGACAATTGTATTTTACTTTATTGTAATTTTTATTTGAATTTCTTTTTTCAAGATATTTGTTATTCATGCTTATTATTATTAGTGTTGGACTAGACACACATGTTTTTATTTTTTCTCCATTTGCGCCTTTTTTCATTAAAGCCCACACTCTATTTGCACTTTGCACTTTGCGCTTAAAGCCCCAATGGACCTTAAAGCTCTTTTGCGCTTTTGATACACTGGAGAGGGAGAGATCACAAGAGAAATGAGATAGGAGGAAGGAATAATACCAGAGTTCTATAAGCTCCCAAGTTCCTCCATCGATTCACTTATATACGGTGTTGACAACGAATCTGTGCCCTTAATCACGATCAATCGGAGCTGTTCATTGCTAATATTAGTTAACTTCAAACCTTGGTTAATCCGACTTAACCGTTAATAATCCCTCTCCTAATGACGTCGTACGGAATAAAGCCACCACTTATTTATTTAATAACAAGAATTATCATAACATGTTCATCCACTCGGGATGGAATCAGTATATACTCTCAGTTTGGCAGAGCTCTTGGATTATAGATGTTATAGAGAATTAGGGAAGGAAAGCTAGCCTTGAAACAATTAAATCGTGGAGTTAGGCTTGTTGTAGTGCCAAAGTACCTTCACCAACCGCCGTGTAGGTTTATCTCTGTGTGTGCTATGTTGGGAACCACTGTGTTTCCCTTGGTGTGCTTAAACAAAATAGCATAGAGAGGAAGTTCTACTTACCTTATCCGGGGAAAAAAAAAAAAACCTTAGAGAGGAGAAGTTATATATTTATTTTTTGGAGTGTTCTTCAATTAAAAAATCACTAAAACCAAGTTCCTTCAAACCAAAACTAGTTGTGCCATTACGCTCCGCTATATTGTATGCTTGATTTTCAAAAGTATTTAGGACAAATGATAGGAGGAGCCGTGGTGCTGCTGAAGTGTAGGACTGTATAGTGACTTGCTGATAGAAGGATCATAAAATCCTACTACCAAAAAGAGGACGATCAGCCAGCTAGAATTTCTAAATTAGTTGATGTTATGCAGGGCTAAAGGTGCTTGCTTTAAGACCAAAAGTATCTGTCAATTAAGTCATTACTTAAGTCATTACTGTAACTGGAGTTCATGAAATCATTTGGTTCCCTTGATGACCTTCGTTTCTTGTTACAATTTTGGTTGCATGAATTTCACTTGGAAAAAAAGTCTTAAGTTTTGTGCGTGCAAACTATTACTCCCTCCGGATCAAAAAAAGTTTCCACTTAGCCTTTTTTTTTTCTTGGGTCAAAAAAAGTGTCCACTTATTAAATCAAGAAACAATTAACCTTATCTTTTCAGATTTGCCCCTATTAAATGTTATGTGATCAAATCCCAATGCCTATTTAATTAGGGGTAGTTTAGTCAATTTACATATTTTTTTTTTCTTGGAGTGAGTAGTTTCTTAAGGGGTGTGCAAATGGCTAAGCGGACTCTTTTTTTGATCCGAAGGGAGTATTTCACTTAGAAATACTCCTCAAACCAGCTTTTCAAACTTCAAATTCTCTATTTCAAGTTGAAGTTGAAATAACGGACCAGATTGTAAAACAAAAAACGCTTATTTGAATAAATTCAAATATTCCAAATTTTATCTGTGGACAAATGGCAATGTTAAAGAGGCCTTCCAGATTACTGCTGCAGTTTCATCATACCTTATTATTACTCCTAATTTTCTGCTGGAGAAATATGAGAGCATGTCGCCTCAAAGGCGAGTCTGAAGAATCTTGAGGACATTGATTACACCTAGCAAGCTACTTTGGGTGCACAATTTTGGATTGTATAGTGGAAATGCTTAAGAAGGAGCTGACCATAAGTTTCATTGATCTTGTTTTTGGTTTGCAATAATGAGTTTTATGGTGTATCTTCACCGTAAATTTCATATCGATTGCGACGTTGCGTTAGATTTTGAATAACAAGTGACAAGATTTTGATGTCATCTTTTTGACGTCTTTTCTAGAGAGTTTGAGATCAACTTTGTTGGTTCCATCTTGAAATATGTTTTCTTTATAATCCTTTCTATAGCATTTTTCCTCAATACTCAATACTGACATTCAATATTCAATTCCCTTGAAGTCATCTTGATTGGGTTTTGAGCCCATTCCCAGTGATTGTCGGCTTAGATTTTTTTTTTGTAGTAGGTAAGATAATGGCACTGTTAACTTTTTTTCTTTTTCTTTTTGAGATTGAAAATGGGAAGGAGTGTATTTGACGAAGCAGTAATAGCGCTATGTGCTCACTGGTTTCTTATTTTCGGAAGAAATGGTGTTTGTTGTGATTTTGCTCAAGTGTGCTAGACTTTTTAAATTTACCTTGTATAACCAGGATGCTGATTTTAATGTGATGAACTAGCCACCCAAGCTTTTCTAATGGGTATTCTGAGTTTGATATGTTTGAAGTTACATGGGGAAAATGCAGTTCTTTTCTGGTCATCTCTTCTCACCTTAACCGGGATGCTTAAGTTTCTCAAAGCTATGCCTGTACTAGGTTGCATATAGTCTTTAGCGAGAGTGGTTGCACAAAGAACAAGCTAAACTTTTTGTCCACTGATGATATTCTGACGCTATCCATTTCTGTATCTGCAGTATGCTTTATGCAAAAGCATGAGATCAGGCAGGTCTATGTTCGGAGTACTGCTCGTGTTTATGAGATATATTATGCACCTACTCTGCAGAGTGAGAATGAGTATCTATCTACTGTCCGCTGTAGCATAGCTGAAAGAGATGGTGAATTTCTCCAAGCTAGTGAGAGTGAAGTAGTTAACCCGCAATATTTGAAGGAGGATTATGTAGGAAAACCAACAGAAGGTAGAGTCACAGCTGAAGCGAAACTTTGCCCCAGCGAAGGTGATTGGGTCGAGGTTAAGGTCCCTGATTCTCCTTTCGCTGGAAACAAGGTAAGCTGCCTGCAAAAGCACACAATAGAGAATGAACAACGAAGTATTGAGGTAGTAGCAGTATTATATCACTTATGCATACTTGCCTTGTTTAGTATAAAAAAACAATGAGAAAAGGTCTAAAGGGGTAAAGAGAACTTTTGGAAACTTAGTGGATTCTATTGGAGATTTCGAGTGTAATAATATCAACTATATTGGATTTGTATGCATCTGACATAGATGCTTCTGTCCTGTAGCATTTCTTAGAATGTTAATGGCCAAAATTTTACCCAGTCGGTGTTCTTTTTTCATCTGCTTTATGGGAGAAAACAGCCAATTTGAATTACAAGACCGTAATATCATCTCTGACTGCAGATCTTACCTTGCAGGATTTATACGAGGCCACAGCACAAATTGATGATGCGGATCCCTGCATGTCACTGACAATTCGCTTTTTATCACTTCAGAATAAAGGTTCTATATTCATCGATGAAGTTTACATATTTGGTGACCCTATTAACTCTAATGAGGTGGAGACTCCAGCAGTCCCTATGGAAAACCAAGCTAGTTCTTTCATGGCCATGCTTGTTCCCACCCTTCTGCAACTATCTAAATCAGGCATCAGCCAGAAGCAGCAGGACAAAGATGTTTTTGATAGTCAAAGAAAGGAAAATGAACTGGGAATTGCAGTGAGGACATCTGATTTTGCTGATGCCAAGAAAGAAAATGAACGAGAAAAGAGGACGAGTGCTGATCATATAGTGCAGTTGGATGTCACTGACAAGCCTGTAGCCGAACCCACTCATTCGCAGCCTCCACCCCACCAGAACTTGAGCACAGAGTACCACAATATCTCCACCACGAGTAATGATGCATCACAGGGTCGTATTGTAGGAGCCATTGAGCAACTTCTTGACCGAGTGAGCAGAATTGAAAATATTTGCTTGAGATTTGAAGAAAAGATGGTTAGTCCAATGAACAGCATGGAGATGAGACTTCAACGACTGGAGCAGCAAGTAGAAATTCTAGCTAAAAACTCCCAATATTCTGGAGTGGCGTCCGGCACAAGAATAACAGCTCCTTCATTTACCTGCAGTGAGTCCAATTCTAGCTCTTTGTATAATGATGGAAGTGAAAATCAGTCTTGTGGGGCATCAGAACTGGAGAAGAAGGATCTCCCTTACAATAAGTTGTCCGAGCCTCCTGATGATATGCCCGTTTCTTCAAATCCTTCACATGTTCTTCCAAATCTTGTGATTACTGCCCCTGAGTTTTCATGTGAAGAGGATGAAGAAGAAAATGATATTGTTGAATCAGCAAAGGTTTCTTCTCAAGAGATGCAAAAGCAAGTTTTATCTATTGATGATGCTTTAGCTGCAGCACTTTCTGGATTTCTGTCCACATCCCGTGTTCTTCCTCCAGATGATGGGACTACAGAAGTTATTGCTTCTGGACCTATTGGTGAGGGAGTAAATGAGAAGAATGAGTTTAGCCAATCAGCCCAAAGTACTTCAGTTATCGCTCACGACTGTACTTTGGAGGGAAATGGCAATGACAGACCTTCAAAGTACACTCAAATTCTTGCAGTTACAGCTCCTGACTTTAGCGAGGAGGAGTACGAATTTGAGAATGCAAATTTAATCATAGCTTCTTCTCCAACAGCTCCTGAACTTGCAAGTGAAGGAAATGGAGATAATGAAATAGCTTCTCCAAGCACTGAAAGTCAGGACCCCAAAGGCTTCGTTGATCTTAACAGAAGCAAGAGCATGGATAGCGCAAGTTCAACTGTTGCGTCTGAGCCATATGCAGAGCAAGAGAATTTTCTCCATGAGAATGTGCACCTTAAAGAAACTTCTGGAGTAATTGGTTTGAAAGATCATCTTTATGCACAAGAAAGTATCTGCAGATCGCAGGATGATCTCACTGCTTGTCCTTCAGGTCAAGATGATAAGGTTGCAGAGACTAATGTAAGAGATTCGACCAATGAGCCACATATGAATTCTCATAATCTAGAAAATGCTGCTGAATCTGAAGAACATGATGCTTCCCGTGTGGACGTCATGGATAATGCTTGTGAATATTTAAAACCTTCTGATCTGGATTTTGACATTCCTATCTTAGATGTGAAGTTCACAATCAATGAAGACGGTGATACCAAGTTCTCAATAGAAGATCTTTTAGGTGACGTGGAAGATGTTAATGTTGAAGTTCATTGTGTTGATGAGAGCGGTGATAATGCTGTCACTAGAGAGGGAACAACATTCACTATTATGGATGATGAACCACCGCCGGAGTGTTCTACAGGCGAAAGCAACCCTCTGGTGGATCTTGGAATTAATGCTGCAGATACATTCACTAATTCGGATGGACATGGTAATCCGAGTATATCCCGCCACCAGGAGGTGTTTATCGGTCTCATCTGAAACCTCATACTTCGTGATCATCGGTAAATTGAACTGGTTTGTTAGTTGTGACTGATTTTTCTCTTTTCAGTTATAGTATCCTAGTTGAATTTTCTTCTTTTGTTCCATTCAGTCTTATTAAGCTCATAAATCTCCACTATTCCTGACTATTGCCCTATGTGTCGTTCACGTCGTAAGTTGTTTTCTACCCCATCGTTTCAAACAAAGTTTTAACATAACATTCCTGTACAAACCAGTATGCAATTGATTCAGTAATGGAATTATGCATAGTCATTGGTTGGGCTGATGTATAAAGATTCTTGCCTCTTTTACCTTTCTCTTGTGATCTATTTCCTCCCCTGGAGCTGAAGTGATAACACCAAAATGCAATAACAAGAAATTGCAACGAGACCATTAAGAACAATATAGGATTAAGAGGATAGCATAATAAATTAGATTGGAGAAATTAGAAATTAGATGAAAGAAATGATATCTATACATATTTGATTATTAGAATTAATCCAAGGAAAAGAGATTGTACTCATACATGAAATCCATAAAGGAATGAATCGAAGGGAATTAAGGAGATTTAGGGGAATATTCTTAACACTCACGCAAGGACTACAATCCGTCAATTCATTCGAAAACTGTCGAAAGAAAAGGAACCCATACAACTTACTATTTTTAGTAGTTAAAACTAATTACAAATATGATCATAGTATTGATAACTTGGACTAATTACAAATTCGCAATTAGCCCTTTGGTCATCTTTTCCAAAATGAGGCCTTGAACACTCCTTTGAGCATTGCTTTGAGCCTTCAAATCTTCCTTCCACGTATTTTTAATGCATATAAATTCTTTATGCGTGAAAACGTCGGTTCCAAGCTCATGATCACTACATTGGGAGTTACCATGAAGCTCCTGAAGTGCACACTCCATTTAAGGTTAATTGTTGATAAAAAGGGAAGGCAATAAAGAATCATTGATATATTGAGATGTTGGATTTGTATGTCATTCTATATACAAATTTGATCTATTAATAGCAACATCAACTCACGTTTAGTCGACATTTATCCGTTATCATGCCCTGTAGAAAAGTTGAAAAAAGAGTTGAAACTTGAAAAAGGTCTTTGAGTTCGTTCAATAGCATGAAGGACGAGTCATTACTGGTACTTTCGTACTTCTTGAAGTTAAATTATCCATTTATTCCACTTTTATAAATCTAAAATGTTACTACTAGTTTTTCAGTGTATACAACTAATTTTCGCTCTTTGTACGTCTAGATGTGTATGTCTCTAAGTCTCTCTATGTATATATTCCTACTCGAGGGAAAAAAATTAAATTTATTTAACTTTTAAACACAATAGGGTAGAGATTATTTATATTATCAAGTTATCTATAGGCCAATCATTATCCGTATAAAAATATTTCGTTGTATTGGTATGTATATTTGTGCAAATTTCCTTCAAAGGTGGATTTAGCAAACAAGAATATCGAGCCATATATTTGTAGTATTCAAGATAGCAACTCTATCATTACTAGACACACAATCAATTATTCCAAAAAGAGATGAAACTTTAAATATGACAGTCAAAACACTTGCAAGTAATTTTCAATCCCAACTCAGAATATTGACTTCATAATATTTAGAGATTACACAATAAAAGATGTATAATAGAGAAATTCGAAAATATATTTGTATAATCACAGTAAAAGAACAGTTCGTCTCATCATATAGAGTAATAATATATATATATATATATATATATATATATATATAGTAGTATATTAGAGTTGATTTATCAGAAGGTCACTCAACTATCGTAATTATAACACAAAAATCACTTGACTTTATTTTGTAACTGGAAAGTCACTCAACTTTCATCTTTGTAAACACAAAGGTCATTCAAATGTTTTTTTTTATTTTATTTTTTTTAAAGGTAATCCTTATACAATATAAACTTACCCAGTTTTTACCATTTAATGACTCGCCCCACTAACCTGAAACTTACCCAGTTTTTACCATTTAATGACCCGCCCCACTAACCTGACCCGCTATCCAATGAATTTAGTGTAGGACTTGATGAGGATGTCTGAGAACTAATCAATAGTGTAAATTTTATAGAGCAGAGGATATTAATATAGTAAATTTGAACAAAATCACTACTTCTTGGCTCCTGCATTAACTAAGCTAGCATTTGGCCATAGATTCCCAAACAAATTTTGAAAAACTTGATTTGGGTGAGATTTTTCAAGTTTTGAAAATGTGTTTAGCCATAGTTTTTCAAAACATGTTTCACTTTTGTTTTGGGAAGTATGAAACATTACTTATACCGATAAGTTTTAAAAGCTATCAAGAATATCCAACCATACAAAACATACATATTTGCTAATCCCAAATTATGCAGAACGTGATATTTTAATAACAACTGCTAATAACAAATTTACTATCTACTACAATTCAAATTACAATACAAAGATCCATTTTTATCTTCACAATGAATTTCTACAGTTGGCAGAACAATTTTTCCTAGGGTTTCTTCTTCTACTGTTTGGGCACAACTTAGCTAGTTCGCTTTCTAAAAGAGATTGCTTTAACTGTGGAAACATGAGAGATACGACTCTAATGGAGGAACATGGTAAATAGAATTAGTTGGTTCATAAATAGATGGAGCTTTTTATAAAATACAAAAGTTTGTGGTAATTTTTAAAAGTTTTGAAAAGGCCAAAACATAGATCTTGGCCTAAAAACAAGTTTGAGCAAGAATTTGGGATTTGAAGATTTGTTTTCAAAATCTATCAAAATTTTATGGCCAAACAAAAATTTGAAAACACATCTTTAAAATATGCTCCCAAAATCTATGGCCAAACGGGAGCTAAGTGAATTGAAACGTTGATTATCGATGTGGCATTTACCTTCCTTGCAATCACTACCAATTTCATATGGTATTCTTTGTAAAATTCAAACTGCTTGCTCAAGGAAATTATATTCTGAATACATCATAGAAGAAAAGAAGAACAAAGATACAATTAGACTCAGTTGATTTGCAATCAACTCTAGCATATTACATTTACTTAATTTGTATACACTAATTCAAATAATAGAGGGAGTAATTGTCTTTATGCCTCCCTTTCATATATATTGGAGTAGTTGTAATTTTTAATTTTACTTTGTTCTTCTCTGTGGGTCATAATCTTATTGTTGCATGGTGATTAAAAAAAGAATAAAAAGATTTTGTCTATCTAATTCTCTAATCACCCAATCCGGAGCCCAAAAGGCACATTTATGTGCCAAAAAATACCAAAAGGGGTTGGCTTCTCCACGATAAACCAAAAGAGATTTATTGTGGAGTGCCCCACGTTATGCAAACAAAATTAACTCTCCCCCGTCTGTTTGTTAATCTGTCCGTCTATGTCATTAATATTTTTAAAAAAAAAATATAACGCATACGTGGGCTGGTCGCGTTTTACAAAAATAACTTTTGCAAAACATGGATCCAGTACACGTTATGCAAAAGTTATTTCTCAGTGATATTGATGAATGCAAGCATTTGGCCTCCAACTTTAATGACAATGTTATATATTAGCATCACAACTTTGAAGTGATATTCCAAATCAGCTTTGGTTTATATATAAGATGGATGACATGGAAAATATATCTAGGAGAATATAACTACAGTGATAACTTTTCAAACAATAATGGTGGCTTGTATCTCTCCTTGTTTGGAAATATTTCTCTTTATAATAGCCAAACTTTTGATCACCATATGTTATTTCAAACTTTATATTGTCTAAAACTATAAACTATATTTCTCTTTATAATAGCCAAGCTTTTGATCACCATATCTTATTTCAAACTTTATATTGTCTAAAACTATAAACTATCATCAGAGTAGTGCATGTGCAAGTAAGACTTATTTTTGCATAACGTGTACCAACCCACTTTATGCAAAACTTTTTTTGGCAAAACATGTACTGGTCCACATTTTGCAAAAGTTATTTTTGTGAAACGGGGACCAATCCACGTCATGTGTTATAATTTTTTTTTTTTTTTTAAATATTAACGACATAGACGGACGGATTAACAAACAGACGGGGAGCGTTAATTTTGTTTGCATAACGTGAGGCACTCCACGATAAATCCCTTTTGGTTTATCGTGGAGAAGCCAACCCCTTTTGGTACTTTTGGCACATAAATGTGCCCTTTAGGCTCCGGACTCCAAATAAACTTGTCATTTCAAATTGAAAAATAAATACTCCTATTTCTTGTTCTTTGTAGGTCATAACTTCAAATTGCATCGACAATTGAAAAGGATTTCATTATTGTTGTTCACACTTTTTTTAATAGATGAATTTCAGGTCTAATCAACCTAATCTTTGTTACTTTAGTTAGGACTCCTTAGTTAAAAGTATTCTTTCTTCAACGTAAACTTTATTGCGATTACCAAATTTTACTTTTGCTAGTGCATTTTTATGTAAGAGGTCTCT
Source organism: Lycium ferocissimum (assembly GCF_029784015.1). Lineage (NCBI taxonomy): Eukaryota > Viridiplantae > Streptophyta > Magnoliopsida > Solanales > Solanaceae > Lycium > Lycium ferocissimum. Next base: position 8,552,283 of record NC_081347.1, read on the forward strand.
TATAATCCTTCTTGCCTCCTTTGTCTAGTAGAAAACATTTCGTCAATACTATCTTGAATAATCAAATTATTAACCGTCACATAAGTCCATACTAACATTTTTCACCGAGATAATTCTTAATGATTTTTTTAATCTATTAAGAAAAAATCATATAACTTTGAAAAATAGTTCAAAATACCCTCTACTTTGGAAAAAGGCTAATTATATCTTCGAACTTATCTTGGGTAAAAATACCCTCTTGTCATCTAAAGTTTTGTATCATCCCTGACTTTTGAAATTATTTTACCCTCAAATAATTTTTTCATTTAAAAAAATCCAATCCATTTTCATTTTTTTTTAACTAAATAATAATATGGATAATTTTTTAAATAAAAAAAAATAATAATAATTTTCGTATTAGTGGGTAAAAATTATTTGGGTTATTATTTAGTTGAGTGGCAATAGTTAAATGATGGGCCATAATTTAAATGATTCCGTAAGGGTATAATTGGGGGATAATTCCGTCAGGAATAACTATTTTTCAAAGTTCAGGGGTAATTTTGGCCCTTTTCCGTTTTTTTAATCTATTAAGAAAAAATCATATAATTTTTAAAAAAGGGAATACAAAGTGAAGAGATTCATAGAAAACTCTGAGAAATTCAAGAGAACTGAAATCTGGTGGAAAATAAAGTAAGGAATTAATGGTCCTAAAGAAAAGGGTCACCACCAAGAGTGCTTATGATGGATCAGATTAAAAAATTTCTACTCTTAATTAGAAGTCACGTTTCTAAGTTTTGGAGAATAAAAACCGTATGAATCTTAATTTTTTTTTTGCGTGGATTGCCCTTCTTCTGGGGTGGTCTTTAATTTTTGCCCCTTAAATTGGTAATCTTTCACCAGGTTACGGGTTCGAACACAAAGACAAAAAAAAAGAAAGAATTTCGCAAGGCAGAGGTTTAGATTCGCAAGGCAGAATTTTGAAGGCAAAGGTAGAGTTTGAAATTCTGCTCGAATCATGCAAAACTCTGCATTGCGAATTTTTTTAAAAATTTTTGACTGAGCAGAGTTCGAGCCCGAAACCAAGGGGTTCTAACGAAGGGCAAAAATTAAAGACCACCAATTTAATGGACAAAAATTAAAGACCACCCCAAAATAAGAGCATTCCTGCAAATTGCCCTGAATTTTACACCCCATGAATTCAAATTAATTGATCCCAAAATAAATAATGAACAACACCACTTGACAAACCCAGAAAAATGCCAAACGCGTTCTTTCAAGTCCTGCTCAAGGAATGACTGGGTGACTATATTTCATGCATGGTTATTAAACTTCATCCATATATAATAATAGAGTTACAAAAGTACTTTTTGCCACATTAAAATATTTTTTCTGTCTTATTTCATATGTAATTTTTCCTTTTTAGTCCGTTTAAGAATAATATATTTTTATATTTAGAATAATTTTGCTTTGAATTTCTCAATTTTTATTTAATTGAGATACTTTTAATTACACCGATATTTTTAATTTATTTTAAATCTTTTTCTTAAAAAAGATCCTCTCCATCTCTTTCTAGCTATGTTGCTCGGACTCAGGTGTGGATATCGAATATAGGTGTGAATCTAGAGGTTGACTTCTTCATCATATAAATTTTAGGATCAAGGTATGGATTTCAAGTGCTGGGATAAGACCAATAAATATATATTACAACATATAAAATATTTATTTTGATTTACTAAAGTTATGAATTATAACTAATTAAAAATTTAATTCCTTATAAACCCCTAATATTTTATTCATATAAGATATCTCACGTTGTAGCAAATCATTCTCATACTTTAAATAAGTTATATAAATATATATCATAAACCTAAAAATCCAATTAAACACCCAATTAATTTGTAGTTTTAGATCATAGGGGTATTCCACACCCATGCTTAGGAATCCTCGACTTACGACACAAGTAGCATAAAAAACAAAAAGTTGAACCTTTTTTTAAACTAGTCAATTTTTTTAAAATAAAAATAAAAAACCATTAAAAAAAAAAAAAAAAATATTTTTTTTTAAACCCATTTAAAAAAAAAAAAAACTAAAAACACGAATTTTCTTTTAAAAAAGGATTTTTAGAACCCTTTTAAAAAAAAAAAAATTGAAAATTTGTTTTTTTTTTAAAACCGTTTTTGAAAAAGAAAAAAAAGCTCGAAAAATGATTTTTTTTTTTTAAATATGGAAAAATGGATTTGTTAAAAATATGGAAAACTTGATTATTTTTTTTAAAATGTCTTAAAAAATCTTGATTTTCATGATTTCATTTTCTTAGGACACTTTTATTTTTCAAATAAAATCGGAAAAGTGTTTTTCTTGCCAAAATGTGAAAAAAAAGCTGAATTTTTATAAAATTTTGAAAAAAATTATTTTCTTAACATGTGGAAAACCCTTTTTTAAAACTAAATGTGGAAGACTAGATTTATTTTCAAATTTTAAGAAAATGCATTTTTAAGAAAAAAAAATTGTTTTCCCCTTTTTTTATTTTTCTCTCAAAGAGAGTGAAACACACTCTTTGCCACATCGGCGTTTAGGGGGTAATTATTCAGGGGGTAATAGGAAAAAGGTAAGTGTGTGTCGTAAAATCGGGTATAGTTCAGGGGGGTAATGGTGCCTTATCCCAAAATAAAAGTTAGACAAATGGTACGAAAAAAAAAAATTTTTTTCACGCACGAAATAAAAAAGTTGCGTGAAAGGTACAAAAAAAAAAATCCAGTTTCGGCCTTTCATTTTGTGCGTGATACGTGATGTTTTTTTTTTTTTTTTTTTTTTTTTTGTGTTACCTTTCCAATCCCGTTTTTTTCCATACTTTGGGCAAAGATTAGTCATGTTTTAAAACCCCAAAATATCAATCTTTTATATAAAACTTAATATCTTTATTTGCGTACAATAATGTCGGCTCGTTACATCAAGTCCACCTAAACGTTTGGATCGTCGTTTTAGGGGTTCTAAAGTGCCCCGAAGTAAGTTTTGAAACTTGTCATATTTATAGGGTTTTGATTTAAGTGTTTTATTATATTTGAATGTACAAATTTAAATATTTGATTTAATAATAATTCATCCAATACGAGAGGTTTATACTAATTAAAAAATAATTCATTCCATTTAATTACAATACTAATTTAAAGCAATACAATAATAAATTACAATAACAATACAATCTTCAAGTTCTAGAGGCTCTATTACTTCGAAACGTGCTTGTACTACCACGGCCTTGTTGCCCACACGAACGATTGTCATGGCCATATTGCTTACATATAGAGCATTTGCGAGAGTAAGTTCTTTCACTAACATCCATTTGATTGGGTCTACGACTCGTGAGTTAATGCCCAATTTTCGATGTAATCCTTGTTAGCAACCATTGAAAACGGCTCGTTTGGCCAATAAGCTTCATTACCAAGTGGGTGGAATTGGCGGAATATGCTCTAAGGTAACTGTGGACCTTGTATTCCCCCGCCACATAATTTGTTACCGTTTTTCTCATTCTTCGAAGCACTTGCTGACATGAGAACACGGCATGGTACGTTTGCCACTTACCACAAGTGCATGTTCTTGTTGCCTCATAAACGGTATGCACGTTTCCACCCTTACCGTTGTAATAACCGTCCTAACTTCATACACATGTTGAATTGGGTCATACCGGTCATTTGGTGGCCTTCGCATTTTTTTCTATAATGCTCCATAGTTTTGAAGGGCTTTCGCATCCATGTCCCGTCGTCGGCTAATATCGCTCACGGCTCGCCTTGACCCTAACCACAAATCGCTCCACCACACCTTGAAAGTCATTCTCACCATTGCGGTGACGGGTAGTCCTCGAGCGCATTTCACAAGCCATTGAAAGACTCGAGCTGTTTGTTGTGAGCATGCCCCATCTTTTGTCTCCATGAGCATGAAGCGTCCATTTTTCAACTTTGAGCTTCATCAACCAAACGTATGCGGGTTCACTGTTGCCCGATCATATCCATTTTTGCGACCCATTTTTCGTTGTTGATGCTCCATCGTGATTCCCCCCACATCAATTTGTTTAGAGTGCCATTGTGAAACGTTGATTGCAAATTTGCCTTCAAGTGCCTTAAACAATAGCGATGGTAAACAAAGGGAGGCTGCCACCCCGGTAAATTATCCATATTGTGCAATATGCCTTTATGACGATCAGACAGCACACATATGCCGGTACGATCCTTAATAACATGAGTTTTCAAATGGGTCAAAAAGATCCCCCATGTGTCGTTGCTCTCGTTAGCGGCAATTGCGAAAGCAAGAGGAAATATTGACCCATTGGCATCCATTCCTATTACAATTAGGAGCTTGATGTCGTAGGCACCATATACATGCGTACCATCTATGGATATCTTGGTCGGCGAGTGAGCAAAACCATCAATGCATGGTTTGAATGTCCAAAATATGAAGTTGAAGATTTTACCCTCTATAAGCCGCCACTCTACAACAAGTACCATGATTAAAATGTTGTAGAGCTGCCATATACCTTGCGCCGATTGAAAGAAGTATGCCAATTTCAAAGACCATCTCAAAAGTGCGTCTACGCCCCCGAGAAATCCCTTTCTGTTGCTTATAGTTTTACCATATACGGTTTGAACGTTTCAAATACAATCTTTAATGGGGAACCTGCACAAGTTTAAACAAACAATATTTAGTAATGATCTTTCAATTGATATAAGACATATAATGTACTAGGTAGGATAAGTTACCTTGGCGTTTCGGCAATGTCTTTAAGTAACACTTGAGCAATCATGTTTGTATCTAAATTATAATGATCTGCTTCGATTTTCTTCCATATCACAAGTGTGTCTTTCGCGGAATTTTGTGATAGCCCACATACCATCAAAGCTTAACAATTCCCGAAGCAACCACTCACGGCCTTGATACCGTCGTCTACAAACTAGCCTCCATATCTTTGTGTTTGGTGATCAACCTTAAACTCCCTCATGTCCTTAAAACAATAAATTTTGACAGCCCGTTGCAACACTTTTTTGGATGCGAACAACATTCCCTTTGCAAGGTAGCATCGATCTTTGTTGAGATCCTTTGGTTCAATCCAGGTTTTTAGGCGACTATCATAATCTTCTCTTGTGAAGACAAATGCATCATCACGACCACCCAGTGCTATCAAGATAAGAGATATTGTTAGAATGCCATTGAATTGGACTTTCAGAAGTTGGGTTTTCAGCCATCGGTGGTGGTACGTGGTGGTGCATTGGTTCTTGTTGGTTTTGGCTTTGAGGAATATTGTTGGTCATACCAACTTGAACATCATCATCATCTTCATCATCGGTTACCTCTGCATTATTAGCTATTTCATCGTCATCACTTGATGATGACTCATAATAATTAGGAAAATCTTCATTATTAAGTGCATGCATCCTCCTACACGAAAAGTAACATATTTTAAATACCAACATATATATATATATATATATATATATATATATATATATATATATATATATATATATATATATATATATATATATATATAATATCAAGGTGATGTTCGTTGTTCATACACACACACACACACACACAAGTCATGGTGTGGAGAATGATCAACTCCACCGAACCGAGAGGATTGACCAACATCCATATTTGGTACCACCGGTGAGTTTTGAGAATAGTTCCTATAAAGATTTGAAAAGCGGTTATTTACCAATTCATACAACAAACACATGCTACTACACATAATAATAATATAAAAAATCCATATTTACCAATTTTCATTGTAAGCTTGATTAAATTGCGGCTTAGATTTTCAAATGCACTTGACCACTCAAAATGTCTCCATAAGAACTAAAGTCCCCATAAGTGTTACCATGAATATTTGGACTTGAGGGATTTCTTCCCGAGGTATCTTTTCAACATACATCTCAAGAACATTAATGAATACTAAATCACGATATTCTTCCGGCGATCCCAAATAATCACTCAAAGATTCATCATCGTTGATATTGTGCATGCCATAACGCACTACACCGTTTGATATTGTTTGTGGATATCTGCCAGTTATTGAGATTCCAATCTTAGTAGGTGTAGTTTTCATTCTTTCGTGCATGTAACTGACTAGTGTTTCATAATTTAAAGTTGTTGAAAATTTAACATGGGCTTTTGACTTGATACTATAACGAATGGAGTAATTGTCCTCGACGATATCTCCATCCCAAAATAGTGAAACCTTAACAGTTGAAGCATTTTGAGACATTTTTTCAATGAAGTTTGATTTTTTTTTTATGACTTGTAAGACTTAGACTTATGCAATTGATGAGTTTTTCACTCGTCAAGCCTTCAAGTTAAATAGATTCCTGAAATCGTCATGCGTGGTGTGTTGTCAAATCAATACTTATAGTGCGCATTAAAATGGTGCGCAATACAAGTCGTATTAAAACGGTCAAATAATGCAACAACGTATTGTCAAATCAAGCCTTTATGTGTCATAGATTCCTGAAATCGTCATGCGTGGTGTGTTGTCAAATCAATACTTATAGTGCGCATTAAAATGGTGCGCAATACAAGTCGTATTAAAACGGTCAAATAATGCGACAACGTATTGTCAAATCAAGCCTTTATGTGTCATAGATTCACGAAATTGTCATGCGTGGTGTGTTGTCAAATCAATACTTATAGTGCGCGTTAAAATGGTGCGCAATACAAGACGGGCAAATATTGCAAATAAGAACGTATTGTCAAATCAAGCCTTTATGTGTCATAGATTCACGAAATTGTCATGCGTGGTGTGTTGTCAAATCAATGCTTATAGTGCGCATTAAAATGGTGCGCAATACAAGACGGGCAGATAATGCAGCAACGTATTGTCAAATCAAGCCTTTATGTGTCATAGATTCCTGAAATTGTTATGCGTGGTGTGTTGTCAAATCAATACTTATAGTGCGCATTAAATGGTGCGCAATACAAGACGGGCAAATAATGTAGCTTGTACTTTTAGGGTTTCGTTGTAAGTTGTAGCACTTTCACGCACAAAATCTGTGCGTGAAAGGGTAAAATATCTTTTTGAACTTTCACGGAAAAAAAAATTTTGCGCATTCACGCACAGATTTTGTGCGTGAAAGGGCACTTTAAGTTTTTGCCTTTCACGCGTATTTTGTGCGTGAAAGGGTAAAATATCTTTTTCAAAATCTTTTTGCAATTTCACGCACAGAGGTATTTTAAGTGTTTGCACTTTCACGCACCGATTTCGTCTTATTTTTAAATTTATGCTTAACTTTATTTCGAATGTGTCACGTTTTTTTTTTATTATCAATTTAAGATGTGAAACAAAAATAAAGACTAAGATAATATGTATAAATATGCAAAAAATATATATTATTTACGATAAATTTTACAACACTAATGTATATACACTATCGAGGATGGGTCCCACATGTAGTATGCCGGAGACTATCCCTAGGCCTAAGGCTCATACCATCCCCACCGCCCTCGTCATCGTCTCCATCGCCCTTTTTCCTCTTAATAACCGTGCGCTCCAAGTCATGATCATTATCTCTTCGCCTGGCCCGTGCTCCCTTGACTAGAACGTACTTCTTCTTGGGATCTGGTCCCGCTGGCACGCTCAGAACCTTAGGCTGGGTTAGGTCTGGTGTCTCGACCTCTACCTAGTTGGGAGTTGCCACCTCAGGCGTCGAAGGATGAACCTGAAAAGTATATAATAATTAGTACCATTTATATTTATATTGAATACATTAACGTTATTTATTTAATAGAACTTGTGTGTCAACGGGCGCCTGAGTAGGCTCCTGAGATGGGTGTGGTGGTGAATATGAGGTAGTCTCCTGGATGGGTCGCTCCTGTGGACCCACAGGCGTAGAACAATGAACCTGAAATAATATATAAATAATTTAGATTTGATTTATTCTAAAATGAACCTGAAATAAACAAATAATTAATAAATTATTTCACTTTATTGTAAAAGTCAAACCTGTGTGTCGACAGCCTCCTGAGATGCCTGGTGAGAGGGCTCCTGAGCGGCCCCCGGAGCAGGAGATGCAGATGGTGCCATATCAAACACGAAGTCCTCGAACATGGAGTCGTCGAAGTGCAAATGTAGGCCACCCTGTAGATCACGAACCGGCCGCTCACCCTGTGGATCACGAACTGGTGGATGTGAAAGTGAAGGCCAGGGCACATAACCTGAAAAAGGGTCCGGCGTATACAGAGGTGTCTGTGAAGTCGACGGCCGGGAATGAGAAGTCGATGGGATATCTGTAGTTGCCGGCCGGTAAGAACTCGGCTGGATCTCTGTAGTCGACGGAGCCTCATCACCTCTGCCAGCCCCACCACCTCTGCGACGACCGCCAGCTCCTCGGCGGCCACGACCACCCGCTGCCCCAGCCGAGGCACCGGGAACACGCTCATGGAGACGCTCAAAGTCATATGCCTGTCTCATACCGCGATCTCAGCAAGCTCAATCATCCGTCTTTGTATACTCCGCCGTCTCGGGGGCCTCCGTACGGGCAATGCTCTCATAGCGCATCGTCTGAACGGTCCGTACCTGCATATGTTTGCAAATATTAACAATTGAATAAATTTGTAAAGTAGTACATAAGACGATGGTTTAAGTTTAAGACTAATAAAACTTACCAGCGCCTCGTACGCTCCTGCGAGAGCTATATATCCCAGGCCATCTGGATGACGCCTAGAGGGGGTTGCCAATAATGATGCGAGGATCCGCATGTACCACTCCATGTACACATGGATGGGAGTGTCATGTCCGACCACCGCTAGGCTCGCCATCCTCACATCCCAACTCTGGACCCGTTGCATATGGAGTCGCCATGCATCATCGACGCCCGCACGTTCGTCCCTCGCATAGTGGTCATGCTCCCAAACCGTAGCCGTGGGTATATTCTGTAATACCCAAACTGCCGTAACACGCGATCGGGCGCGTGATACTCAACGATATCCATATGTATCAATGGACACCGCGACATCCCACGTGCCGACCGCCCTACAAAATGCCGCAGGTCATCCAAAATATGATCATACGACGTCCATATAAAAGCCTGTAAAAAGAATTGAACTAGTTAACAATAAAAGACTAAAATAGTAGCTATGTGGTCTAGCGTGTGGATCCAAAATATGAACATACCGTCTGCGCCGTCATGCGGTCTAGCTGATCCCTAAACGGGAGAAGGCTGTGGTGCGTCTCCACACGTCGGCGTACGCCTCGCGACCATCTCCGCGCGTATGGCATCGGCACAGTAAGATAGTCAGCGGGAGGGTGAGCTGGTATGGGCTGAAAAGGTCTCAACCTAGTCCACACCCATATCTGATATAGTCATTTAAAAAATATTTTATCAGTCGTCGTTTTAAAAAAATATATTTTGTGTTTAATTACACACACTTAAATATATTACCTGAAGGAGCGAGCAAAATGCAGGGACCTCTACCCTCGTGCCCATAGAACATCGGCAGAATCCTCGATATATGTAGCCCAGCACAGCAGCGCCGCAACTATAACATCCTATCTCGGCGAGATCGTCGATATACCGAAGATACCTCAAGCTCATATGCGAACCCGAAGTGTTCGAGAACAGGATGGCCCCGAATATGATGAGTAGGTATAGACGCGCACGTCGGTCAACATCGCCCTCGAGGCGTGTCCTCTCCAATCGGATGATCGCATGTCCGTGAGGCGCAAGCGAGCATAAAGGGCCGACAACAAAAGCCGACTCGTCGAAATATGACCATCGTAGCAAAGAAACCGGTGAGCCTAGTCAACTCATCCCGGTAAGGCGGCAGCACAGGAGGCTCCTCAATATACAATGGGCGTCCATCAACCTGTAGCCCATAAATGATCTCCACATCCTGAAGGGTAATGGTAGCCTCACGGTGCGGAGATGAAATGTGTGCGTCTCCCGGCCGACACCTCTCAATCAATGCCGTCACTAGCGACCTATCGTGCCGTACCCGACCAACTTCGATGCACCGGTAGATACAGCCCCGACGTAGTATATCCGGGACACGAGGATGTGGGGGCGAGCGCTAAGACCTCCCATGCCGAGTCCCCAACCGGCACGGACTCGAGACTCCGCCTGCAGTCGGATGTCCATATATGTTGCGACCTATGCTCGGGCTGAAGATACAGTAACTCTCGGTCGAAGGGCCCCGGATCAAGAGGGTGGTGATCCATCTGTTTTACGCATTTTAAATCAATCATTAACAAGTAGTATTAGTTATGTAATTTTTTATCGAAAATTTTATTAAGGATTGTGATGACCCATCTGTTTTACGTATTTTAAATCAATCATTAACAAGTAATATTATTTATGTAATCTTTTATCGAAAATTTTATTAAGGGTTGTGGTGACCCATCTGTTTTACGTATTTTAAATCAATCATTAACAAGTAATATTATTTATGTAATCTTTTATCGAAAATTATATTAAGGGTTTTCAATCCTACGCTATGGGTTATGAATCCTAAACTAAGGGTTTTCAATCCTAAAATATAAAGATAAGTCAAATAATTAACAATTAGTTGGCATGCAATTAGTATAAATAATTAATAAATAAACAATTAACTAACTAATCAAATAATTAACAAGTTATTATCATATATTTAATAAATATACAATTAAGTAACTAATCAAAAAATTAATAAATTATTATCGTATATTTAACAAATAAACAATTAATTAACTAATGAAACAATTAAGAAATTATTAACAAATAAATAATTGGCTTAACAAAAACTAAATAAATAATTAGCCAGTCTAACAATTGAAATAGCTAGTCTAACAATTAATAAATACTTAAGTCGCTAATCGAACAATTAACAAATACTACATAAACAAGCAATAAATAATTAACTAATTAACAATAGATAAACAAATAATAATAATAAAAAAAATGGAAAAATGGCGTTCCAATAAAGGCATACGGACTGCCCAAAAACGCCCAAAAAAAATGCGCAAAACGAGCAATCAACCACACTCACACAATGACCATGCTTAGGGTAATAATATATTTAACAATGTAATAGAAAATTCGTAGTGAAATACCTAGATTGAAGCTTTTTTTGAGTTTTTGAAATGGATTCTACGCCTCTCTATTCCAAAATCCAACCTTAGAAACTTGTTCCTACACTTCAATATACCAAGAATATTGATTTTTGGATTGAAAACAACACGAAAATACCGTTTTGAGAGGCTTGGGGACCACAGATTCGGGTTTAATGGCGGTGGGGGGGAGCAGATCGGGTCTGGTGGGAAAGGAGGGGTCACTTTATGTTGACCCCATTTCGTGCGTGAAACCTACAAATGTATTTTTTATTTTTATTTTTTTTGTGTTAGTTTGGTTCAACTTTTTGTTTTCTGTGCCACTAAAGTCGCGGATTCCATGCTTAGAGATTTTTAGTTCCAACAACTTAGCTTTATAAGTGGGGCAAGGATATCCTACAAAAAGCAGCTTAATGCCAATTGACTTGTAAGCATTTGTTTTTGATATATTAAAATGGCATACTATATATTACTACTAGTATTAGAGTAGGTGCAGCAGCTGGTGGACCAACAACCACCATGGTCACTACTACTATTATTTTTTCTACAAATTTTGGTTGCTGTCACCTAGCACCATTTATTCAAAAAGGAGTTCACCCAACATTGTTGACCTTTACAAAATCTTTATATAGTTGTTCTAAGTTCAATAATCCAACTGTCTTCTCACTCGCTATTAAAGCTCAAGCTTTGAATATTCACCTTTCAAAGCCATTGAATCATCTTCAAGACTCAGTTTTTTTTCATTCCAATTCCAGTCAAGGTATGTTAATGTACAATTTTTAAGACACCCAACTCGTTAATGCTTCCCTTTTTTTTCTTTTTTTTCTTTTTGTGTGTGTGAAATTTCTGTGTTCTTTATCTTAAAGTGAAATCAAGATTCTATTTTTTTTTTATTTGCTATACTGTTTGAGAAGACTATGAAGAGGAAGAGATTTACCACGAAAGGATGTGGTGCAACGGATGAGGCTGCTCCTCTCTTAACCAGAGGTCTCGGGTTCGAGCCTTGGGTATGAAAAAATCCTTATTAGGGACCCGAATGAGGCCCTACGCGGTGCGAATCCGGATATAGTCGGGCTCCAATGCGGGTACCGGACACCGAGTGGGAAACAAAACAAAAAAAAAGAAAGAGGAAGAGATTTTTGTTAGAATGGGAGGGTGTTGCAGTAAGTTGACCATCTGCATAAAAACAGTCAAATGGGATGAATTCATTATTTGTTTTAACTGAACTTAGAGGAATGTTTATATAGAAAATTCATGCAGCTGAGGTAAGCTAGTTTAGGATCGAGGTATAGTTGATTATATTGTTGATTCACTAAAATGTAGTATTAGTGATGTAAAATAAAATCAATCTAAGAACACATAGTTCTCCCAAGATCCATATATTTGTTTCACTTGTCAACAACGTAATCACATGCTATAAACATGAACTACACCGTAAAGTTTCATGGTCTATGACGTCCTGAGTTACAGAGAAGAAGATTGATCCATGAACAAAACTCAGGAGTCTTCTTCACCAAAAGAATAAGAGAGTTTTTCTACTTGTATTTTGGAGAAGGAAGCAGAAGAAAAAAGTTACTTGGTTTTCTGCAGAAGCCTATTTATTTGGATGAAGGGATACAGCTTTTAGGGATTTTTCCCAAAAGTTATGTCTTTTCTCTTTTTCCATTTTTATTTAGTAATATATATACAACATATTATATATATTTACTTATTTGGGTGGCCCAAATCCAAATTTCCAACAATTAGAATTATGAGAAGAAAGGGAATTATGAAGAGGAAGAGATTTTTGTTCAAAGGAGGAAAAGAGGAGAGGGTGTTGCACTAAGTTGATTATTAGCATAAAAACAGTCAAACTGATGAATTCTTTTTATAACTGAATTGAGGGGAATGGTTACAGAAGATTCATGCAACTGAGGTCAACTGGTTTAGGATTGAGGCTTAGTTGATTATTGATTGATTAATTCATTTAAAATGTTAATACTATTAGAACTATGAAAAGGAAGGGGAATTAGAGTGGGAAAGTAGCAGCTGTTGCGTGGCCGAGAGAATGAAATGACTCTTAACAGAGACAAAGCTAGGATTTTGAGTTTATAGGTTCTGGATTCTAGAATCTACAACTTCCTAGGTTCTTGATAAATTATTTATATATATTAAGTGGATGTTTAAATACAAATATAGGGTCTGAGCCAAAGTTACTGGGTTTAGCCTAGCTAGGCTTGTAGCTCCGTCCTCGACCCTTAGCTAAGAGAAAATTGAGAACCAAAGGAATGAAGAGGAAAATTGAGAGAGAAATTAACAAGCCAGAAAAGAAGAGCAGTACTGTTCACCCAAGAAAGAGAACAAGAAGAGCTGATGTTTTGATGGATTTTGAGACAAGTACTAGGTATGCAGAAGAAAGGAAATAGTTATAATTTGTGTAGTTTTATGCTTGCTCATGCCAAATGTAGCTTCATTTCTACTGCATTTGACTCATAGCAAAGTAGGTGCAAATTGTTCAACTGCCAAGACCAATTGGCATAGGCTCTAGACAGAGAGGATGGAGGGAAGACACAGGAATTTCTCGCTGAAGCTAACTACGGATCTCTCCATAAGGGAGGAATAATCCAAGATTAGTTATACTAGACAGTGTTTTCCTTCAATTTTATCTTGCCACATTGAGGGGAACGTGGTTGTAGGAATCGCGTGGATGATTTCATAAGTTCGGGGAGTTTAGCTTGCAAGAATTGTCATAAAAAAGTTCTGCGATTCTAAACCTTCAATCTTAACTCTAGAAGAGGGTAATTGTGTTGAAGAACTGATTTGGTTGAAAATTTCAGAACGAATGCCTTCTTCTGTGTTATTACATCTTATTTAATCTGTTCGCCTTTTTGTTTATTCCACATTCATTTCTTCATATCATCACCTTGCCAGCATTCTTTATTGTCATATAGAAGCTGAAATCTCCTTATAAGCAAACCTTTCTAAAATGTTTTGGCCCTCCGTCATTCAAACTATGTAGGGTTATGTCATCTACATAGTCCAATGCTATTGTAAGAATTATTTCTATGTTGTGTTCAGGTATGCTCGGGAAAGTTTTAGTTGTCTTATTCGTTGCAGGTCTAGCATGGGCATTCCCGGCCCTCCTACCTCCACCTCCCAGTATCTGTGGCTCTCCTGGTGGTCCAATAATTACCGGACCTAGAATCAAACTTAGGGATGGAAGACATCTGGCTTATAAGGAGCATGGTGTACCCAAAGAAATGGCCAAATATAAGGTCGTATATGCTCATAGCTTTGGCTCTACCAAATATGAGACAGCTGTTGCACCCTCGGTATTTCATCAACTCTGTCAAACTTGTACTTATGCATCATTTTGAATACAACCAAACTGAGATTAAGACGGCTTGTTGATGTTTCTTTCAGGAAACACTTCAAGAATTAGGGGCGTACGTTGTCTCTTTTGATAGACCTGGTTATGGGGAAAGTGATCCACATCCAAAACGGACCCTACAGACTACAGCTTTGGATATGGAAGAGCTTGCTGATCAATTGGGACTCGGCCCTAAATTTTATGTTATGGGGTTTTCCATGGGTGGTCATTCAGTTTGGGGTTGTCTTAAGTACATCCCTAATCGGTAGGTATATTGTATTTCGAACATGAAACCAACTGTTCTACAATTATACTGCCTCCGTCCCAATTTATGTGAAGGTGTTTGACTGGGCACGTAGTTTAAGAATGAAAAAAAGAACTTATGAAACTTGTGGTCTAAAATAAGCAATGGCTATTTGTGTGGCTATCAATCATTTCAGTAAGGTAAAATGGGAAGTTTAAAGTTAAATTGTTACTAAATATAGAAAGGTCTCGTTCTTTTTGGGACTGACTAAAAAGCAAAAGTGTTACATAAATTGGGACAGAGGGAGTAGCAGATTGTTGTTTCACTTTATAGCTTGCCAATTTGATACACACCTTCACCTGAAAGGTAAGAGAGGTATAACTGAAGCAGTTTAGATCTTGGTATTACATAACTTGACAAAATCAAAGTCCCTCTGAGCGATATATATGCTACTTTGTTTTAGTCCTCGCTATTCTCAACAACAACAGCAACACTTCTAGTATTCCTTTATTCTCTGCTTTTGATTATTTGTTGCATTTTCTTCTGGTGCTAACAGGTTAGCTGGAGCAGCTCTAGTTGCTCCCGTTGTCAATTACTGGTGGCCTGGCTTTCCTGCTAATTTATCTGCAGAAGGATACAATCTACAGCTACCACAGGACCAATGGGCACTTCGAGTTGCACATTATGCGCCTTGGCTAGTCTACTGGTGGAACACTCAGAAGTGGTTCCCTTACAATAGTGTTATAGCTGGAAAATTCAAAATGTCTCCCCCAGATATAGAAGTTGCTACTAGATCTGCTAAGCATGCAAGTGAAATACAAAAACTTAAGGTAATTGGTTTCCCACCTGAACATGATACCTTGCATGTGTTTGATCCTTGTAATAAATTTGCTGGGAGAATTTTTAATGGCCTGGAATTTTGTTCCAGGTCATAGTAAATTGGAGTTTTATTGCTGCTCATATTAAGGAGTCGTTTGGCCATGAGAATTATTCACTTCTTTCCGGAATAAGTTTTCACTCTATTTCAAAATCAGTGTTTGGTTATAAATTTCCAAATCCAACTTGGAGTTGGATCCCAAATTGAAAAAATGCTCCAAACTTGTTTTCCATCTTCATAAATTCCAAATAAGCGCTCTATTCTCTCCTTTGCAAAAAGCATAACCAAACACAACTCCATCTTCAACTCCAACTTCATATATTCCAAATAAAGAGAAAGATATTTGGAATCTATGGTCAAATGCCTACTAAATGTTTCTTCTGTTTCTAGTGAAACATTAGAATAACCACTATAGGGGTGAAAAGACCATACAAGTTACGAACTTTTTATATTTGTTTGCCTATGATCTGTAGTAGTAAGTGTCATTTTGGCTCGGGGGTTATGCTCTTGAGAAAGAACTTTCCCCAGAGGAAGTGAAAAGTACGCTGCTATTAGGGAACAATACAGGGGAGGAAGTCAAAAGTGCTAGAACGTAATTGATTACTAAAAATAACACACAACTAAGAGTTACTTTCATAAGCTTGTTGCTTTGTGATGAGGCATTGCTGGCTTAAGAGTTGCTGCTTCTTTCTCTGTAGGAATATGCGGTAAAACAAGGAGTATTCGAGTCCCTCCACCGTGACATGATGGTGGGGTTCGGGAAATGGGATTTTGATCCGTTGGATCTTAAAAACCTTTTCCCAAATGGTGAAGGCTCCGTCCACTTATGGCATGGTGACGAAGACTGGGTTGTGCCTGTTATATTACAGCGGTATGTTGCAGAAAGACTTCCATGGATACGCTACCATGAAATACCCAATGTGGGACATCTTCTTATGCATGATCCAGCCATGAACGAGGTTATCTGGAAGACATTTTTGACAGGAGAGATAGAACAGATATAGTGCATTCTTAAAGGGGAACAAAGAGATCAGAGGTTCCTTTTGATATTGGCATAATTCTAACGCACAAATATTAATCAAATAGTATAAAGTTGCTTGGACTTAGTATGAGAATGTGATTCTTTTTAAGGTGTTTCATTTCCAACTTCGATGTTTAAATTGAAGAAGGACTGGAATTTGAAGTGTGCTACATTAGGACTATGAGCATAAACTCTCTTTTCTGCTTATCTATGAACAAAGCTCTATTTCTTTGTTCCAGAATTTGATGTCCTGTTCTGCACTTGTCAGATTGTTTATATATTTGTTGGCAACTTGGAATGCAAGTGGTAATTACATATTAAAAGATTTATTGGAAAAACATCAGGATACAAAATTTTCCCCTTGAAGGGAGTAGTAGCTATGGCTCCCACAAGACAAGTGCCTTTTACTTGAAATCTCCGAAGGTCACTAGTGCACGGTTCGAAACTTGATAGATAATGCGTCCGCCCCTTTACTCTTCTTCACTTAAGTATCAAACTTTTTTTTTTCCAGCAGAGTTCAAACACATTACGCGCACAACTAACCCACACATCGCAACCTATGTTGCCTTGTTTTTCCGTTAGGTTAAAAATGTTGCAAGTTATGTAACTCAATAAATAATACTACTACTTTTTTTGTATCAATTTATGTTGCACAGTTCAGATTTAGATTCAAAAATTTTAATTTTGACTGTGAATTCGGGACATAAAATCTTTAAGTTCTTAAATAAAATTTATACATTCGGAAACCACATAAGAAGTACTTAAATCACAATAATTAACAACTCAAAATCTATAAAATGCATATTAAAAAAATTACGGTCAAAGAGACACTCGTTTGACTCTCGAAATTCAAAAAATGTTGCATAAATCGGAAGGAAGGAGTAGTGAGTAATAGTAATACACTTTCAAGAAAGTAGATAAAATATTGACACAACTCAAAAAGGAAAGCAGACAACATCCAGTAAGGAACGCTACTACACAAACAGCCAGCAACAAATCATTTGAATTCTCCACACTTGTTGAATTTAAAAGATCTTTTGAGATCTAAAAGAAGCAAGTTCAAGACTTTTATTGCATTGCTCAGAGATAAAGAGTACACAACTATTTCCATTGAAGAATAACTGGAACCTAATAAGTACAAACAAAAGCTCTGAATTCAAATTTCATCCAAACTAAAAGAAAACAGTTTAAAATGGCAGCCCCATCTTCTTAAGGCAAAGAGGCTGCAATACTTGGATCTCATGGAGTTGCGCCGATTTCTTAAACATTAGCACAATAACTGTTTGCTATCTCACTTGGGCAATCCAGTTTCAGGGTTGAGGAGAGCCTGGCTTTCATCAGTCAACAAAACTGGACCTCTACCGGGTCTTGTGCAGATGAAGTAGCTTATTTCGCCCTTGTATTTCTGAGCCGGAACCTTGTCCTTAATTTCAGGTGGAGGAGGTAATGCTTCCACATCCTTTATATCCTGAATCCCAGCATCCTTCAGAATTGACTTATCGCCTATGACGTAGCTGGAGAGAAGGAATAAAGAATGGGGAGGATTAGTGAAGATGGTTGCATGTTGACGGCACAAGGTTCATAATACATATCATGGCGGGGTGTGTTGGTACGGAGGAAAATATTTTCCATAAAACAAGTCATTTTCTGGTGTTTGGTTGAGAAAATGCTATCTAGGGAAAATATTTCCACCAAAAGAGGAAAAATGACTTCCATCATTTTTGGGCAGAAATCATTTCCCTTCACAATTACATCAAACTCTTAACTTTATACCACAGCACTTTAACATTATAATCAATCTTTAATACTAAATATTTTGTCAAAACATTGTTGGTTTGTTAATAATATTGTCCATCTTTAGTACCACCCTCAAACCAAAAAGCGGAAAACATTTCCCTGGAAAATATTTTCTAAAAAATAAGTCACTTTTCGAAATACATTTTCTCAAAATGAATTCCTTTGTAGTTATATTAGAACTTCAAATCTTGTAGATGACAGACATACCTGTTTAGATCGGTATCTGAATTTGGAGGGAAGTGGAAGAGCAGCCTCTGAAGCATAAGTGTGGCAGCCTTTCTGTTCCGTGCAATCAGAACAGCATTTGGCCCAGCATCAAAGGTGTATGCAACCTGGAAACATTCTTATGTTTATTAAAAATGAAAGATGCTTTATTCATGCTACATTGCACCTACAACGTCAAACTTGCAGAAGAAAGTAACATCTGTACTGAAATATTACTAAATATTTCAGCAACCAGGCTTGACACTGAATTGTCAATCAAAGTTCGAAAAGGTTTGAGATAAGTCCGGGAGTTGCTTGTTATAGTGTCAAAACCAGCTTAAGAAGGAAAAATTTCAATGTTTGGGTACATCGCGAAAGTTTGCAGAATCTTCAACACAGAAAGGTGCGTGAGTCCCGAATATATATAGACAAATTTCCCCAGAAGGGATAATTATTATTCTGTTTAAAATAACTCCTGTCCACTGTTCTGGGTCAAGTACAAATTTGTGTGACCAACTTAACCTGCAGTAACTTTGATATTTCAGAAGGTTGAAAATCTTGGTGACCTGTTTTATTACTTCAGTAAAAGAGAAGAAGGACCAATTCATGCAATTATATATTTGGACAAGAGCATATAACGTTTTAAACCTGTGGAGTTCCTTCTGAACGGTTCCATTTCTCGACACAGCCAATTACCCTGAAAAGTTTACACACCATCAAGACTTTCTTCTTTCTCCCACTTTCAGTATAAGACATCATCAAATTCAGAACTTCTCTATGTTATAAAATTAATTCAAGCTACAGCCTGAAGTTAAGACAACTTGCCTATGAGATGTGTCGTTCATGTAGAAAATAGGAGGGCTAGTGTCCATGCAGACTGCATGGAATTGATTGCTGTCAGAACAAGTCAGTTGAGCAAAAGTTGGAAAATCGCGATTTCGTATAGCTTCTTCCATCTGAACAATGCGTTTTGGTACTACTTCCTGCAATATACAATGCAAAATGAGAAGTCAAACTTCTGATACAATGTTTACCAATTGAAAAGAGGTTGAGAATATTGATTGAAGATGTGTCAGAACTACAAAATCCAAATGTAGATGGTACAAAAGAAATACCTTTGCTCTGTGTTCTATAAGTGCACTGGTTTCAACAGTCTCACGCATTCCTGAGGTGCTACTTGTTTCCTTCTGCCGTGAGCTTACCTGAAGTACAGCACATAATAAAAATATTAAAGAGAAATATATCAGAAGGCGCAAGTTGATGAGTTAGTGTCGCGATCAAACTGATGGTATTGCACCAAAGGGTTTGGCCTAGTGGGTGGATTGAGAACCAAGAGGTCTCAGGTTCAAATCTTAATGTTGGCAAAAAAAAAAAAACTAGGTGTCCTATTTGTCCAACCCTTGCTGGACAGAGTTAGCCGGTACCTATGTTGGTGGAAGGTAGCAGGTATCCCGCGGAATTAGTCGAGGTGTGCACAAGCTAGCCCGGGCACCACGGTTATTAAAAAAAAAAATCAAACTGATGGCATCATCATTTATGTATACATCTTAGTTTAGAAGATGATGGAAATTCAGAATCCTGTTTATTTTGTGAAGCTGAAAACAAAAAATGCATCCAAAAGCTGTTCCAATGAATAACACTTGCGTAATTCACTTGATTAAACTTCATTAATTCATAGGCAAGAATTACGAGTTACTGAAAGTAGCTTAAATTAGTTGGCCCTTAAAGTCCAAGAATTAGTTAGCAGGAAATAAAAGCAGAATACTCTCTTTTTCCTTCCAACTTCCGCATAGCAATATGACTCAAGGAAGTTCGGATTTCTAGAAGACGGGGTTTCCCAAGATCTAAAACTTGAACCGGGAGCTCATTACAGGATAAAACAGAAACCAAGTTCTTCGCTACAACCTTAACAACAACAATAACAACAACATACCCAGTTGAATCCCACAATGTGGGGTCTGGGGAGGGTAAAGTGTATGCAAACCTTACTCCCACCTTGCAAGGTAGGGAGGCTGTTTCCGAAAGACCCTCGGCTCAAAAGAAACAAGGGAAAACAAGGGAAAAATACGGACAAGCAAATCAAAGCAATGCGAAAATGAGAAATAACAAGAGCAAAGAAGTCATGATAAAACAACATGGATAGACAAGACCCAACACATAAAAGCAGTATATTAATACTTCCTAATACGGGAAAGAAATCCCCGCGGCCCCCCACTAGCCCTCTACCCTGATACTCAACGTCCACAGATCCAATGGGATAGATTCGGTTTCTGTTCCACGTATTATTATTTCTGAAAAACACAGATGCACGTAAATAATGAAGGCAAGTATCATTTCCGGAGAAAAGAACAAATAACACAAAGACCGCCTCGAATCTGAACGGGAGAAAGAGACATAGAGAGACAGCTCTTTCTTCCTTCTCAGTATCTAACAATGAGATATAAATAGCCAAGTTTTCCTGAAAAAAGTGAACAACAATCACATTCTGGATGGAAGGTACATACCACGCAAATGATAATAACAAGCTCATCCCAGTGCTTCTCGTCTACGAGCGGAACAGCAATGCTATCGCTACCATTTTCCTCCTTCACACATCACAAAGGGAATTAGAACAGTCTGAAAAGATATAGAATACGTTGAGAGAAGCTACAACACAAGAACATAGGACTCAACATACCTTTCCCATGACCCACTTGACAAATCCTCCGTACAAGCTTCGGCAAGCACTTCCTGAACCTTGCCTGTGTGCAAATAAATGAAGTATGTCATTTTTTTTTTATAGCTATTGAATCGGCAGTGGAACAGAGAAAGAAGGATCAAGAAGGATCAGTTAGACATGCTACTACCTCAATCTAAGTTTTAGTCTTCTAGACAAACAATATAGGTAAACAAAACCAGCTAGTGAAATATTCACGACTGATATGAATTTACCTTGCAATGGCAGAAAGGCTCCCATTGTCCTCTTGCACATTCATTAACTTCGCAAGGGAAAAAACTGCATATAAGAGACATAAGTTGTACTCATCTCAAAACTTTCAGATGAAATTAAATAATAGATAAACTAGAGATTCCTGCAAGAAGAAACATTCACTTGGAGAAAAGTATTTTCAAAATTACTCTGAAGATGAATTCTTAAGAAGGGCTGATATAATCCACAGTTCATAAACTTAATAATGAAAATTTGTTATAACTTTATAGATTAGGTTGAAGAAGATAACATATAAACAGAAGCTCCATCTTGAGGCAGTCATGCACATGCATACGCAGCATAAACTGGATACCATGGGTAACTCTTACCACTAACTCATCCACCAACATGAATTTAAAATAAGCCAATCCAGAGAAGCTCAAATGCAAAGATAAAACATGAACGTAAAATAAGGCAACATCCATAAAAATCCAGAGAACTCAAATGCAAAGATAAATGCACTACTTTATCAGCAAGTTCATTCTTTAAATGACCAACTATATGAAAGTTATAGAGCATAATTTCCTGAAAAATAAGTTGCAGGAAAAGGAAATGTCATTAAGAAGCTCTGATTTTATTGTGATTTACATCAAGTGAAGCTTTAAGGTACTTGGTTAAACTGCACCATATACATGAGTAGAAAATGGTCACATAGATCACCCATAATGGACAGAGTACGGAACGAAACTATTTTGTCAAGAGCCTTTTTTGAACTATTTCACTCGCCAAACAATAAATAAATTATTGATCACAGAACCAAAGGTCATTCCCAATGGAAAGGTACCCAGAAAAGACACATGCAACACTTCAGAAAAGATAATAGATCTTATATCCTAAAATGCATTCTGTTAAGCTGGAAAAAGAACCCAAAGTTTGGGAACGCTCTGGAAAAATACAAAGGTATCACTTTGATCTATGCTAGTTGAGGTCAAATCACAGATTGAGCACAGCAAAGCCTCAACAAAATTAATTTCTAGTGTCATATACTCAATAAGAAACAAAGTTACTCTGAATTTTATAGACCACAAAAGAAGCACTACCGACAAATAAGGTTAATTACAGTTGGATCTGTTCCGAGTACGTGCGGTGCAATATGCAAATGCCTTATACTATATCCAAATTGATGCAGAAAAGAACTAACTTCTAAAACTCCTGTAAAAGAGTACTCCAATTACTTTTCAGGATTCACTTAGGTCTTGAAAATTAGAAATTAATGAAATAAAAAAGAGGAGTGTAAATGATTTCAGAATACAATAAAGAAAAATGGATAATCATACCAAGGCAGGCAAAACCAGCAGCCGAGGAAGCCAGACCAGCAGCAGTAGGAAAATTATTGTAAGAAGCAACATGCACATGCAAGTTCTGCCAATCATTTTTTTTGATCTTGATACCCTTCTTCTCATCCTCAACATCACTAGCACGAGCTCGAATTTCTCTTAGACAATTTTGGTATCTGCCTCCAGCGAGAGATATTTCCTACACAACAAGCAAAAGCAATATAAAAATGTCAAAATACAGAAACAAAAATCTGCAGCATACAAATCTTTCTCATTGCTCGAAAGTGGAGGGAAAGGGGGAAATATAATGAGCTAATCTTTCTAGGACTGCGCAAATATGAAATATATTGGTTTAGATTGATTTCCTGCATGACTATTTTAACCAATTTCTGTAGCAAAAACAGAGAAGATGATCAAAGATATGATCCATCATTAAACTAGACATGCATCCTAAAGAAGAACTAGTAAACTAAAAATGCAGGATACTCTTCTTTCACACTGATCAATCCACATAAACTTCTATAAATTTAAACTCAAAAAATGAGAAATTTTTCCTCTTCAAGCACTGAATTTCCCCAACATCTGAGATGCCAAAAGCCTTGTTTAACATAAAATTACAATAACAAATAGTCATCAAATAAACTCAGAAAAAGGGATTAAACTCAGAAAAAAGAGAACTCTCTTAATGGATGGAACTTTCTCAAACATATGAGCTGTCAAAACATCTTGTAAAATAAATAGACCCACATAAAATTACAAGAACAAATAGTCATCAATTTCTTAAAGAAAAATTACAACGGAAAAATGAGAAATTTTTACTCTTCAAGAACTGAACTTTCCCAACATCAGAGCTGCCAATACAGCCTTCTTTCGCATAAATCAACCCACATAAAATTACAAGGACAAAGGCTGATCAACAATTTCAATAAAATCACATTGATAAAATGAGATATTCAAGAAAAAAAATGAGATATTCAAGAACTGAACTTTTTAAGCACACCCTCCTTTCACATAGTCCCCACAGAGATAAAATTACAAAAACATATATTCATCATCTTTTATTAAACACACTGAGAAAATTAGAAGTTTTCACTCATCAAGAACTGAACTTTCTCAAACATCTGAGCTGCCAAAACAATCTTCTATCACATTAATCCAACCCAAACAAAATTACAAAAACAAATATGTAATACCCATCATTTTATTACCAAATACACAGAGAAAATTAGTAAGTTTTCAGTCATCAAGAACTGAACTTTCTTAACATCTGAGCTGCCAAACCAGTTTTCTATCACATTAATCCAACCCAAACAAAATTACAAAAACAAATACTTATCAAAATTCTAAAGCAATTACACTAAGATTAGATATACTGAGAATCTTAGAAGTTTTTACTCATCAAGAACTGAACTTTCCCAACATCTGAGCCACCAAACCAGTTTTCTATCACACAAATCAACCCAAACAAAATTACAAAAACAAACACCCATCAAATATTTAAAATATTTAAACTAAAAAAGTGAAAAAATAAATACCCATCAAATTTCTAAAGAAATTACATCAAGATTAGATACACTGATGAAATTAGAAGTTTTTACTCATCAATAACTGAGCTACCAAACAAGTTTTCTATCACAATAATCCAATTATCCAACCCAAACAAAATTACAAAAAAAACAAATACCCATCAAAAATTTAAAATATTTAAACTGAAAAGTGAAAAAAATAAAAAATTACCTTTCCATAATCGACCCACATAAAATTACAAAAAAAAACATATAATAATCATTCTATTATCAAATACACTGAAATTTTTTTTTAAGTTTTCACTCATCAAGAACTGAACTTTCTCAACATCTCAGCTCCCAAAATCACAAAAAATACCCATCAAAAATTTAAATTTTTTACACTGAAAAGTGAAAAAAAAAAAATTACCTTTCCATAATTGACCCACATAAAATTACAAAAAAACATATAATAATCATTCTATTATCAAAAACACTGAGAAAATTATTAAGTTTTCACTCATCAAGAACTGAACTTTCTCAACATCTCAGCTCCCAAAATCACAAAAAATACCCATCAAAAATTTAAATTTTACACTGAAAAGTGAAAAAAAAAAATTACCTTTCCATAATTGACCCACATAAAATTACAAAAAAACATATAATAATCATTCTATTATCAAAAACACTGAGAAAATTATTAAGTTTTCACTCATCAAGAACTGAACTTTCTCAACATCTCAGCTGCCAAAATCACAAAAAACAAATACCCATCAAAAATTTAATTTTTTTACACTGAAAAAGTGAAATTTTTTTTACCTTTCCATTTTCCCACAAATCAAGAACTGAACTTTCTCAACATCTGAGCTACCAAACCAGTTTTAAATCACATAAATCAACCAAACAACATAATAACAAATACCCATCATTTATTTTTTTAAATTACACTAAAAAAAATAAAAAAAAATTACCTTTCCATTAAGCCACATGCGA
Organism: Lycium ferocissimum; assembly: GCF_029784015.1. NCBI lineage: Eukaryota > Viridiplantae > Streptophyta > Magnoliopsida > Solanales > Solanaceae > Lycium > Lycium ferocissimum. The sequence goes on from NC_081347.1 coordinate 8,577,565, forward strand.
TCTTGATTAAAAGAAGGGCTAACAGCAACAGTAGTAGTAGTACAAAGATGAGCAGGATCAAGAGTAACACTAATACTATCATTAATAGCAAGTATTAAATTCTCATCTCTTTTTCCCCAATACTTAATCACTGCTATATTTGTTGGTGTTTGAGCAGTTTCCATAAGAACCCATTTTTCTGATTGTTCTGCCATTGCAAAATTTGAAGGCGTTAATTCCAAATAAGGGAATCTGGGGATTTAGATCTACAAAAATGGGAATGTGGGTTGGTGTTAAATTTTTGGATTATGTATTTATAGTATATGTGAAGGAGTATGGCTGCTAATTATAGGAGTGAGGAATAACCTCCATTGTTGAATAAGAATGAAGTGGAGTAGTTTATTTCTCGTTTGGCAAATCAATTTTGAATAAAAGTGTTGTGGGACCAAATAAAAGGATATACTGTATTAAATTGTTGATCAAGGTTTATTAAGAAAAATAATCAAAATTAATGCAACAGCAAAATTGAGATGTGTGTATTCTCTTTTTTGTTTTGGATTAAGGAATGTTTAATTGGTGCAATTGGAAAATAGATCACTAATAAATCTAAAAAGAGTGGGAAAAGTTTATAAATAACTACTTTTCAGACTCCATAATTGAAAAAATAGTTACATCATGAGGTTTCAAAATTGACAGGTAAAACTTTATAATAATATCATGAATATTAAGAAATTTAAAACTCTAGGATAATGATTATTTTTTAAAGGTAAAATCGAAAATGGTCAGTGCGATATTTCTTTAGAAAAATACCACAACATTAAGATAGTAAATTTGGCTGTGTGCCATAAACAATGTTGTGCACTTTTACCACTATAAGGCATAATTGTTAGGGAAAAGGGTCAAAAATAATTCTACTTTGGAAAAAAGTAAAAATATCTATATATTTTCAGGCCAAAAAAAATACCCTTTCCATCCTTAAAGTTTTCAAATATACCCCCGCCTTGACTGAAATTATCCGCCAAAATAACCCGAAATCATTTTTTAAACCCTGCTCCATCATTTAAATCCGATCAGCAGGGTTTAAAAAATAATTTAGGGTTATTTTGGCGGATAATTTGTATATTTGAAAGGTTCAGGATTTGGAAAGGTATTTTGACCCAAAAATAACAATGATATTTTGTACACTTTTTCCAAAGTAGAGGGGTATTTTTGACCCTTCTCCCTAATTGTTATTCCCCCTTTCCATGGTGAAGCTCTCAATTACAACTTTCACAACATGACGAGAATTGAAATGAGTGCTTCAGATGAATAAGTTTCAGGTTTGATCTCAACATGATTTGGATCGTTAGACTATGACTTTGCATTCTTTATATTTAAGTATTCAAAATTCAAAGATGAAAGATTAGGTATATATCCATCGTTTAATCCTAAAAGTTTCAACACAATTATTGAGGGAGAAAATTCAACTTTGCAATTCACAAGGGTGAGAATCATGGAATATTACCTTCCTCCTAACTTCTCAATGGAAGAAAGCCTCCAAATTCAATTACCAAATACTACCAAACCAAATTAATACTTCTATTATGCTACGCTCAAGTCACGAGAACAAAACTTGGCACTTTTTTTTTTCTTAATTAATTTGTAGGGTTAGAGTAGATCAATTAATAGTAGCAGTAAAAAATAGAAAAAATATAGTAAGAGATAAGGACCAATGGTGGATTTTGAAACCTTGTTTTAGTGTTTGTCTTTTCCTTTTTTAAGTTTATATTTCCAGTCATAGAAAAGAACCTGGGCTCCGCAGACAACGTTTTAATGGTGTTGTCTTTGATTAGTCATATTTATAAACCATATTGCATGCACAATACTGGCGTACGAGAAATTTATCCAAGTGGCATTTGTTTTTATTGTTGTAATTCAACTTGTAAGTGAATTACTTGAATATGAGCTTGTAGTAGCTTTAGTCATTTAGACATTAAACTTTAATCCGCATCTTAATATTCAGATGTTCATTCAAATTCAAACGTTTTAATCTTAATAAAAATAAAGAGATAATGATCAAAATGACACTTGAACTATCACTTTTTCCTGAATTTCCAACTTGAACTATCAAGTGCGAGTTTCCTACCTGAACTATCACTAACTTTTTTATCAAAACACACCTCAACTATTAGTTGTTCCCTTTTCCTACATGAACTATCACCATCATTCAGGAAGGAAAACAGAACAACTGATAGTTGAGGTATGTTTTGATAAATAGTTATTGATAGTTTAGATAGGAAACCCGCACGCCTAATATTTCAAGTAGAAAACTCACGAAAAGCGATAGTTCATGTGTGTTTTTCACCACTAACTCATAAATAAATAAGGCCTTAAAGTTTCATTTCGAACAAAATGATATTTACATTGTAAAATTCTTAAATGATATTGACATACGGTCTATTATGCATGTATTTTCTATTAAACAAAAATTATTTAGTTAGAATTACATGCTAGGATTTTTTTATGAAGTAGTGGCGAATGACACTCATACTAAAGTACACTATAACTTATGCACAACGAATTTATGAATATTGAATTTGCACCTGGGAAAGAAAATCGCATTTAGTTGGAAGTGTTTTATATTTAAAATGAAATTTTTCGACACGAATTCGAATTAATAGATCTTAAAACAGGTACCGGATATAAGTGAGATAAAGTAAGAGAATTTGGACCGGAAAATTAGAAAATGAGGGAATCTAAAATTTATTCCAAGTTTTGTTGCTACACATGCATTGATCTACTTATTAAAAATGTATTATTTTATTTATTATTAAAATGAGCATGAGCCAAGATAGAGGTTTGGCCCCGGCAGAACAAAAACAAAATAAAGAATAAAATATAGTCTAGATGTCAAAAACATCTGTAATTTTCATAAGAATTAAATACTAAAAAAAATCTTGAAGATCGAAGTGCACTTTCTTGGACTGAAGTTGGATGGCCGAATGCCTCGTACAGCCATTCTTCACCAACTTTGTCACTCTCACATGTCACAATATTCGTCAAAGTCACACTTGTGAGGTCAAATTCTGACAGCTAACTCCCTTCAAATTACTATGTTTTTTTAAAAAAAAAAAAATCATTAAATGTCTAATATCTGTTTTGAGATCCCGACTAATTTAAGTTTAAATTGTAAAAGGCTTATGAAAGATAGAAGCATTCTATACAATTATTTTCTCTATTCTCATGACTCACACTCAAAACCTTTGGCTAAGGGTAAAGGAATCGTATAAATCCGACTACAATCTTGAATGGTCTCAAAATACTAATTATACTACTTCCAATTCTCGTTTTGACCCTTCAATTTTGTTGAATTTTGACAGTAGTTAGAAACTAACTTAGGATTTCTGTTTTCCAAAAAAAAAAATATTACAAGGGGAATGGGATAGTAAAAATTGCAATCCACACTTATTATATGGAATATTATCACTAGTACCACTAGTCTATAACTTAGGAACTTGAGTAGTGCTTTTGAAGTCGCAATATTTATTGGTTGGCTTAATTTACCAATGAACCTCGTGTAGTGAAGAGACATACACTTGTCTCTTCTTTGACCCCATAAGTGATGATTTTATCAAACTTGGTGTATCTTTTCTTATTTTATGCGATATTATTATTGTTAGGGGAATGGAGTAGTTATTTTAAAAAAATAACATGTTGTAGCTTCTTTAATTTCTAAAAACGTATATATTTCAAAAGAATGAAGAAAAATGATGTTCAACTTTACATAAAAATTTCAACTCCTCTTAAGTAAAGCTAAACATGCAATTATTGATCTAGTTAGAATTCTCTGTCAAAAATTAAAATGATATCTGGATTATTAAACTTTTTTTTTCTTTTGTTTTTTCAATTGAATGGGGGCTCTACCAGATTAATCCATTAATTCAAAACTAATTGAGCCGTCGAAGGCAGTTCAGTACTTTCTTGAAATGATCACTTCTTAACCGACTTTATTGGCCTATGAATCTATTAAGAGTCCGATTTATTAGCAGGCCAGAGCTGACTCCTTTACAAATTCCTTTTTTTTTTCCTTATCCGGTGATCGCTACCCGCTTTGAGACTCGGGTAATTCGAATATGCATCGAAAAGTCCCATTTTGGGGTCATGATCCCTCGAAGGCAACTCATACATAAGGTTCGAACTCGAGACCTTTAGCTAAGAACAAGTACATGCTTTGAGATCCAACTAATTCAGCGTCACACCAAAAAGTCCTACTATAAACGCGCCCTACCAAAAACAAAATATCCAGGATTCAAACCTGAGACTCTTGGTTAACGATGGAAGAATACTTACTACTCCATCACAACTTTATTAGTGCTTCACAAAATCCTTTCCTTGATACAACTGCAATTAGTAAAACCAACTTAACCTAACGTTAGAATACCTTATCATGATAGAACTTGGATCTATCTTTTTCTTCATTATATTTGCCATAAATTTCACTGAAGTATATCTTCAGAATTGGAATATTTGAGGAAAGAATATGTTGTAGAGTGATTCTTGTTGCGATCATTTGGTTACCACACATTCTTGGTAGCTTAAAACGAACAAAACCTGGACAAAGGCAACAAAGCTAGACTGCACATTGAAGAAAACCCATAAGAAACACTATCCACTCTTTTCAAAATTGGCATATCCTTTTCAAGGAATGTATTGGAATTCATCTGGATCCTCAATAGTAGGATAGTACAACTTACAGACTCACAAGACCTTTTAAACACAGGTTAAATGTAAAACTCGTATCCAATCTACCTAACGAATTCGAACTCTATAACCTAGTGGCTTAGTCACAACTCACAAGTTTAACATTCGACCACTAGCAAGTTAAGCCACTCCAGATAAAATTGGAATGATACGGAGGAAATTCGCATGACCCCAGTGTGCAAGGATAACATGCACGATCAAGAAAATAACCGATCCCAACCACAACTGAACTCCCAACCGCGACCATGAGAGGGTGGTAACCTGATAGATGCATCAACGCCTCCCTAATCTCCCTTCTTAGAGAAAAAGCCAGGGGACTGATGATTTTCTTAGGCAAATACAACTTTCCGCCCAATATGAGACATAATAAATTTAATATGCACCGCTATATAGGTCGTTCTCTATTTAATCAGAATCGGGCTCAACATCAACAATATCAGGAATTGACTCCATGGACTCATTATCTGATTCATGCATCAACTCTTTACCTCTGTCTAAGCTCATCATCAGTGGCGAAGCAAATCCAGCATCGCTAGCTTGAACTTCACTACCCATTGTATTTAAAGCATTGCCGCCAGAAACAAGGGAACTGGATTGAAAGCTGCTTTTCCCACCACTAATCGAAGCAAGAGTTTCAGACTTGGACGGCGGGATCTCTTCAGAATGCTTACTTGTTTTTTCAGAGAGTTGTGATTCAACCATGACCTCATCCTTCTCCATGGGACTTTTCTTAGCAACAGTAATAGGCGCTACTTCCTCCAATTTACTGCTTTCAGAAACTTTTACTGCCGTGGTATCAAGAGATGGAAGCTTTTCTGATGAAGGATCTCTCAATGTTTCTGGGGGTTGAATACTTCTATCCGTATCTTTTCCAAGATCAGCTGCCACGGTATCCGAATCTTCACCATTTCGCATCCAATCTGCGTAGAGGTCATCATTATAAGAGTCTGGCTCGTCAGGGGCCTTTCTGGACGTGCCAATGTGGAATGTGTTATTTGCTGCACGGTCACTGATGTGTGCATTCCCCGAAAACCACTTATTTCCTACTTCGTAATTGTTTTCACTGGACTGGAGATCTAACAATGGAAGGGCCCTGGGATGTATAAGCACTTCCAATGCCAAAAGAGCGTGTGCACAACATTCAGCAACTTTAGTTCCTATTTCTCGTGTCCCTGCCAACAACAAATTAGCGACAGGTTATTTCATTGAAGCAGATTACAAAAAATTGGAAGGAGGCTAAACTAGGGGCAAGGAACTACAAGGTGAGAACAGCAACATCATCCTTAGATGTAAATGTTCTCCCAATGCGTTGGTAGCATAATGGCATTTAACTAAAAAGCATCACCCACTCTCTAGCCAATACCTCAATCATTTTGACAGCAACTGCTAGGCCAAACATTTGTTAATTGCAGTTCCCACAGCATGCAACTGACGAATCGTTATGAGATCTAAATTTCAACAGATCTTCCACTCTTGCCATGTCTATATATCTACTAGTTTAACTTTCAATCTCTAGAATATTCACTTCTACTTTATCAGTGTATGTTTTTAGTACCTTTAGCATATGGCACAGAAGAAGACTGACAAGGAATGGGTTGGGCACACAGCAGGTTGATTAATAGAATAATTTGATGCGCACGGTTCTTACTTGCTATTGTCTAAGGGACTTGTTTTAGCTATTCATGAAATGGCATAGAAGATTTCTAGCCGTTTCTAAGAAAAATCTGTACAATCACCTCAACAAAATTGCATTTTTACCTCTGCGGAAAAGTTCAAGCCCCTGAGATAGGTGTGGCGGGCGAGTGCGTCCAGGAGAGAGCAGAGAAGCCAGAAGTGCCCGTAAAGCTGCAATTTGATAGTCTTCGCCTCTGTCATCCTTGGCCCACCCTCCTTTCCAAGCATTTCTGGTAACATCCAAAAGAAGGTGATCAACTTTTACTCGCCAACTCTCGGATCTCCAAGAACCACCCTTAAAATGACAAAGATAAGATACTTGCCATCAAAACAACTTCTTGAGATAATAGGTACAAAGGAGAAAAGTTGGATAATATAGAATAGTTAGGGAGAGAGAAGTAGGAATTATTACATGGTCACAAATATTGCAAAATTTCTACAATGGTGTCAGCTTTCTCTAACATGAACTTCTTTCTTACACTTTTCAATACTTTTTCTTATATGATATTATATTACCAAATTGAGGCCCTGCTTTTATAAGAATAAAACTACAAATTCATCAAAAAGTCAACCTCATCTTCTAACTTTTGGCCGTCATGCTATTACAAAATTACTTGCAACTCTTTGAAAAAAAACTTAAAAATAGAAGTGTAACTCTTCTCTTAAAAACCACATGTTGTCAAAAGTAGTCCACAGTGAGAGTAACACCAAGCATACCACAGCAAGAAGGGTTTCCAATGCCTCTAGTGCAGCTATCTTAACAGATAACGAAGCCATATTTGGGAATATTTCCACTTCAAAAACATCTCTATCAGGCTGCTCCTCAAGAGAACTACTTGTACTTGCATGCTTCCTCTTCTTGCGGGAAGTCTTTGTTGTAGTCTCTGGATATATCTTCTGTTTTGCAACAAAAGATGTGCCTCCCTCATCCAAATCCATCAATGAATTGTGAACAATCACATCAGTAAGGTGTCTGGATAACCCTGCCAAATCAAAATTGCTGCAGTCAGTTACAGACTTATAATCAATCACAGCCACTATCAGAATCGTCACTCCGCTAAATGCACAGCCAACGAGGAGCACTAGATTTATTTGACATATGATAAAGAAATGGACATTGGGCTAACTCAAGCTCAAGAGGTGAGGATAGCTCAAGACCATATAAGGAGTCCAAGTGCCAACAGACAACCCAGCCTCTAAGTTAGGCAGCTGGTTATCAGCATAAACAAAGGACAAAAGAAGTACAAACGTGTAGAAAATTTAAAATGCCTACCAACCCCCAGTGACATCAGCAGAACTTTCATAATTGCGTACATCTTTATCCTTAGCTCTGGCAAAGCAGAAGTCTCAAAGTAGTTGGTTAGGAGTCGTATTATAGAGCCAATATGAGGGAGCAACTGGCTGCAAAAGAAAGAATGGAGCAGCCCAATCTTAGCATTAGTATACTCTAATAGATTACCCAATATGGAAAGGGGAACTATAACAAAATAATCAACTAAATATTGAAAACACATGTAATAGACTTTGCTTTTGAACTGATGTTATGCATCATGCATGGGGTAAATGCCCAACACGTGTTATAAAGTTTGTGAGCACTTTATCCAAGTATGTACTAGTTCTCTACCATAATTTTTAACCATCACCTTAATCATTCTACGAAGTGATATCCTCATTCTCTGCCTCTAAGTTTCTTCTTGCAGCTTTAGTTCATTATCTTGCTAAAATAGCAAAGATACTCTGGAATTCTAATAGGACAATCCATTTACTGAGTAAAATTAAGGGAAAAACAGATGGGAAAACATAGACAATTTTAAATACCTCAGTAGTGATAGAACAGGCTGAACTTATCAAAACAATAAGAAATAGTGATAGAGTAGGTTGCCGTTAAAAATCAAAGGTATATTCATAATTAGGTGAACTCTAATATCGCAATGTACCAACATTCTACTTCATAAACCTAAAGAAGACAAAAATTTGCTCCTCCTTGTACTTAGCCAACAACCAGAGTATGGCAGGTTGGACTTTTTCTTAAATTTCCCCAAAAGAGAGAAGGTTATATTAAAGAAAAACGAGGAGAATGACTTACGAAGACTTTCTCTACTCTCCTTTCCCAAGATGGTCAAAGGGTGATTGTAACTGATCCCTGGTGATAAGGCTTGGTATTAACTCCCTTCTACTTAGGGATGACCAAAGGAATATTTTCATGGAAAAAAAATTATTACACAATAGGGTGAGGGGAAAAGGGGAAATGGGAAGCAGGATTACAAGGTGGGGAGTCGAACCCCCACCAACAAGGTGAGAGTCAGGGTACAACCAACTGGACTACCAAGATTTCCCCATAATAGGGAATATTGATCTTTCTACAAGTCAGATTTGCCAATTTATTTGAAGAAATGGAACTAAAACTAAAACATGAACAGACACGTCAAGAATGATCCAGTTAGATTGTGCATGTCCGAAATGGTATTTTATCCTAAGCAGGAGAATCGTCAGTCTTTGGGACAAGAATAATGAAATGAATAAATGTTATCAAATGAAACAAGACATAGGAAAACAAATATTGAAAAGCTCACCTGCCCAGTCCCTTAACAAGTGATGTAAGAAGATCCAATATGTGTGAATGCAAGACTGGGAGTTCTGAACAAAAAAATTCTTGTTTCATTGTAGTCATGTAGGAGATGCCTGGTGATGAGGAACCATCAACCATCAGCACTCTTTGAGCAAGAGCTATTAATGGAATGACATGTATAGCAACCTAGTAAACAAGAGAAAAAAATTAAGATAATGCCTCAAATACTTCTATAACTCGCACCACACACGGAAATAATTTAATCATGAACTCCCATTAAATTAAAAGTTGTATGTGACCACAGATTCTGACCTGAAATGGGTAAGAACTAGTAAGCAATTTACAACAACAAGATATCAGGGTAGAGATTCTGGAGATCTGCAAGTGCTCAGGCCTCATTGTGTTGTCTGCAGTTCCTCTAGACAAAGATTGGCCCCCTAATGGAGGTGGTGGGTCTTTCCCAGGGGGAAGCAGCAATCTCATGGCCTCAGTTCTTATAGATTCTACAAATATATTTATAAAGATGACTCTCAGTTAGAGCTCTTGCCATGATTAGTAAAGATAGTCAATCAATATCTGATAGTCACCTTTCTCTAGACCCTGGAAGGCATCATTCAGCTGAATGTTGATTGACACCATGATTTTCTGCATCATCAATAACCAGCTATCCTCGTCCCCTCTTGATTTTGGTAGCAAAGCCAAGCAATAACCAAGCTTCTGAAAACTAAAACCAGATGAGTCCCTCTACTTTTTGCTATCACATTCTAGCTAGAATTCAAATAAACCTTCTGGTTTTTGTCTCACCTTCAACATACTAGGACCGCACTTGCCTGACATGAGCCTCAAAACAATAGCATCCTCAACCTGCCAAAATTACCATTTCAACTAATGCATCTATACTGACATACACATGATATCATGATTAGGACTCTCCAAAAAAAAAAAAAAAGACAAGCAAGAAATAGAAACAACAATCAAAACCTTAGAATAATGACAAATGAGTGTGAGACAAGAACCAATGTCGCAGGAAACGGTTTCGTTATAGACATACTTAAATCAATCAACATACTTCCATCTAGCATAAATCCGATTTCTCAGGTTCATCGAACAAATTATTTCCTAAGCAGAGTGCTTAAGAAGCTAATCCTACTCTTTTTTGATGAAGAAGAAGCTAATCCTACTCTGTGTATCTCATGCTTCCATTTCTATCTTGTTTCTCGATGAACAAACTAGACAATGATGAATTATGAACTTGGATCCTAATGAGCCTCCTTAGAGTAGTTTGAATGTTAAGCAAAGTAATAAAAGAAAATCAAGATACCAACAAAGAACTTACACCATCATAATGCCGTTGAATGGAAGATGGAAAGATATCTAAAATGGTGCACAACAGAAAGATAGCTTCTTCCTGCACAGGTTGCAAGAGATGTCAAAACCTAAAACAAAGACAAGCAACAACTTCATATGCAGTAAACGAAATTAACTAACTACTTCCAAGAACGAACAGTTCAGCTAGTTTTACTAACCCATACAGCATCAAAGTTATCCTCGTTTAGCTGCTTCAATAATGGTTGAATTAGTTTTGCACTGAGTGATATACCATCTTTCTTTGCATTGGGCAATCCACTCAACCTGGTATTAAGGAAGGGAAAGGCACATATCCTTTTGATCAGACAAAACTTCAAAAGAGAAAACGCCGGCCTGATGCCTTCTTACAGGGCTCTGTATAAATGTTGCCAGAGTAATACGATCCGCAGAATTTACATTAAAGGGCAAAATGCCCCAAGGGGGAAACCCTGAACTTACTACAAATTTAAAATTATTAAAAATCTTATCAAAGTAAGATGCAAAAGCATTGACCAGTCTTTATTAGTTCGGTTCCTTAGTGTGCACAAATGGAAGTAAACACTCTGCACTTTACCCAGCCTGAACATTTACAAAATAAGCTAATCCTGAGGTAGGAACATCTAAAAGACCGGAAATATCCAAATCTGCTCAGTCTTGCAGCAATCTTTACCTAGTTACGCTAACTTTTACTTTATTAGTTCAGAATTACCCCGCAGTAGTCTTTTTCCTTTCTAAAAGGGGCCAATTAACTGGAGCTCCTTCAATATATGCTATGCACCAAATCTTAATATTTCACTCGCTGCAGCAGCTACTTTCAGGGTTTAAACCCCGTAGCCATATCAGTGAGAAGGTGTTTTTTTTTTATCAATATCAATGAGAAGGTGTATAAGCTACTAACTCCAAATAAATGCCATATCATGCACGAGAAAGTCCATATGATGAGTATTTTATTTCTGGACACCATTAGGATCAGAAAGGAAATTTAATCTGCAAATCTAAATTAAACAAAACCTAAAGAAAATAATGATTTCATAAAGCATCAATAGTGTAAGCTTAGCAAGAGGTTTCCATTAACATAACATTTTTTTTCTATCAGTAAGAGTTTCCCATTAATATAAGATCAAAACGGTTTTTCCAAAGATATAAGCAAGCAATAGCCCTCTACATCAACCATAGACTCATGGAGTCCTAATAACAACAATCGGACATCAAAAGTTGCCAAACGAACCTTGTGAACAAATCTGACAGGGAGGCACAAGCAGCTACCTTCACAAACTGAGAATCTGCAGGGGACTAGTCCAAGTACCCACATAAAACAAAAAAGAAAGGGATGTTCATTAATTTTCCACATTGATATAAAGCAAATATGATGTTTGTTACTCTTCACTGATTAATTAAGAGAACATATAGGATTAGGCACCAATTAATACCACAATTATCAGGCTGAGTAAAACAAATGATTAGCACTTCTAATGGTTTGAAGTCCCAGTTAGTCTAATGTTTAGTCCGATGATATTAATATATCTACATGATCAGTCATCTTGAGGTATAGTTGATAATGACAACATCACAACAACACAACTCATAAAACTTTCCTGCTTTCCAGATCATAGTTCTACTTCTTGCAGATATAATAACATCCAAATGTACTCTTTCCATGACCAAAATGAAAAACAGAATATAACATATTTTGTAACCACAGAGGCAAGTGTTCGCACTTTTACTGAAACAGGAATGTGAAAACATTTTATACTATATGTTATCAAAGAAAAGAAGATTACGCAAAGAATTCTTCTCAATAAGGGATCAGCTTGATTACCTGTAGGTGGAGTAAGAGTTTGTTAAACCAGCCAGCATAAGAAGCTAAGAAACGTTCCGTACTGCATTCTTGACATGTCACCCCAAGCAAACATATACCAGCCCAGCATTTATCTGGCTGCAACACAAACATCACAAAAAGCCAACTCCTTAGTCCCAAATCATAATACGTGGTAAGGAAGTTCATAAATACCAAGTCAGCAATTTGCTTTCCAAGAAAGCATACCAAAACCAGAATAAGGTTTCATTTCCCAGTCAACAAATCGGCTGACAAAAGGAACAGACCCAGACACCCATTTGCTAAAGGTGAGATAATTACATATCATCATTATTTCAATTTGCAAATTTTAAGGACCCGTTTAGCCATAAAGATTATTCACTTTTTTACCAAAATAATTTTTCACTTTATTTAAAAATCAGTGTTTGGCCATGAAAGTTCCAAATTCAACTTGAAGTTAAATTCCAAATTTGAAAAACAACTTATAACCTGTTTGCCAACTCCATCTTCCTAATTTCAAATAAAACGCTCTCTTCTCTCCATTGCAAAAAGTATGACCAAACACAACTCCATCTTCTAACTACAACTTCAAAAATTCCCAATAAAGTGATTTTTTTTTTCTATGGTCAAACACCTACTAAGTACAAGCTTGGATGCAAATATTTCAATAGCGTGGAAATGTATGTATGTTCTATAGCTTCGTCGCGAGCATACAGAAGCAGAAGCACAAAATGTATATAGTTAGTCACAAATCCTATACATAAAAAAAGAGGCATAATACAACTGGCAACTAAACTCCCTAACTTTGAAAATGCACCTTAATTTGGCCCCGTAAACACACTTTTCCGGATGTGCATTCTCAAATTGTGCATTCTCAAAGTTGGGGTGTTTACGGGGCAACTTAAACCAAGTTAAGGTGTCTAGATGCGTATTTTCGATGTTGGGTTGTTTAGTGTTAGTTGAGGCCAAGTTAAGATGTATTCTAACAAAAAAAGAGCAGTTTTTTTCAAGATTATTCACCGTGTCGCTAGAGGCAAGACCGACAACTCGATTAATCCATGAATCAACAGCAGCCGTCCAATTTTCAATCAACTTTTCATCAGATTCGGGTTGACCCGATTCGGACAATAACTGATGAGTTTTAATGGCGGAAACAACATATGAAAGAACTGAAGGGTTTCGAAACTGATGTTTCAAATCAGGAACATACTCTTTGAGCAAAGAGCGAAGTAGACGAGGCTTTAAAGCGACGTCGTACATGTTGTCAATTGTATTATTATTAGAAGCTGCCATTGAAGAGAAAGAGGAAGTAGTGAAATTGGGGGTGTTGTGACTTGTTTTAGGGTTTAAGGGATAAACCCTAACAGGGTAGAAGTTAGGTTTTCGTTTTTTAATGAAATTATTTATTTCAAATTAAATGATTGGTGAGATTAATTTATATAGGTTCAATCAAGAAAGCAAATATTAATAATAAGATATTATCATTTACTAATTTTTTTAATTTGTGAAATTTCTAAATTAATAATTTATACATTCGAATTTTAGAGAGAAAACTTGAAAGTAGAAATACAAATTTGACAAGAACCGAAAAAGTTTGATTCGGTTAATCCCATCAAATCGATCGCTAAACTCTAATAATTCCGAACCCACGCTAAACTCATTTTGTGTTTAAAAGATTAATTTTAGTTAACCAAATAAGAGATTTTAAAGATAACCCGATCTTGACAGATAATATTGTCTTCATCTTCAATATTATATGGCATCATTTAATAATTTTTAAAACTATCTGAAAATCATTTGGTAAACACATATGAGCTCATTAAAATATAAATATAAAGTAAAAGAAATGCCTATATATGAGTAAAAAAGTTTTGAATATAATTCTCAAATTTCATAATACAAATACAAAGTAAAAAAGAAATGCTTACATGCAAAAATCTATAATAAGGAACAAATGAAAAAGAAGAAAACAAATAAATAGAGGAACAAGAAGCAAAAATATATTACTAAAGAAATGACTATTTTTTAGGTTAATAGATAAGATCAATAGAAAGAAAGCAATAGGAAAAATAAACCATGGAATTTTAAATTTTCCTCCCTTAACTAGAGAAATACTACGAAGGTTCGACTCTAACCGAAATAATCGGATTTAAAAAAATCCTTTGAGGATTTGCTTCTCCGATGGGCCCTATGCGTTTAATCACGAAAATCAAATATTTTTTGTGTGTTATACGGGATAGAAGTTGTAAATGGGAATGTTCGACAACTTTTAAAAAGTAAACCATAAGAACAAAAAATAAACTTGACTTTAAAAAATAAGATCAAGACCTAAAAGTAATTAATTAAAAAATTTACATTTTTTGGGAAAGTTGTGTGAGAATTATAAAAGCCCTTTTATTATCCCTTATATATAGTACTCCAGCAATTTTACGCATTTCATGAAAAAACAGTGTTGTATGGAAACTAAACTTACCCCACCTAGATGTTCGCATCAAATTAATTATAATCAAATTATATTTTAAAGTAAATATATATATTATTTAATTATAATTAAATGATAAAAGTCATGTAAAAGACATTTACCATCTTTGTTTGGATTGATATAGAGATAGACTAAAAATGAAAACAAACCATTGTTTTGGGTACAATTTAAAAGTCGTTGTTTTTCTTCTTCTTCTTCTTTTTGTGAAATTTGAAGACTGAAGTTAATTAACAGTAAAAATAAAAAAATAAAAAAAAGAGAAAAAAAAAGGTCCATTTACAAACTCCAAGTTGGTGGCATCTATGAAACATAATCATGAAATCTGAAAAATTCAGAAATTTACCTACCCTGTTAATTGTTTTGGGATAATTTTAATAATATATAACCCAACATATAATATTACATCCACGTAGTCATATTTTTAATTTACATCCGCATAACCAACTTTTTTTCTTACAACAGTGTTTATACACACGATAAACAACATTATAGACTTACTGTAGACAATGTATCAATTTTGTATAAAAGTGTATAATAATGCATAAAAGGGTCATTTCGGGTAATATTAGAAATATGAGTATCGGGTAAATATTTTTGAAAGCATAATTGAAAGCATTTGTCAATCTTTGTATTGAATTCCTTAGGTGACATTTATTTTGGACAAATACTTTTTTATTAAAATAACACTTATTTTGGGACGGTAAATTTACCTTTTCGAATCGATTGTTTTTTTAAAAAAAATAAAATCCTAGGTATCGATATAAATATATAACTAAATTGAATAATTATCATAGACTGTTTACATAAAAATCCTAGATATCGATATAAATGATAAAATCCAAGGTACAACACCATTTTTTTATTTTTTTATTTTTTATGTTTGAGTCAAACGTCAAGTCTAATTTATTTTTTTCAAAATTGTAGTGATATATTGCTATACGTTATTCTTTCAGATTTTAAGTATTTTGAATAATAAATTTCTTGTTAACAACTCATTAATCATTCTAAGATAGAACGGTATTTCTTTTAATTCAGGTGTTTGTTGGGAGTCGCACCTGTAGTACTACAATATTGGCCTTGTAAATTAAAGTTTTACCTGAATATTAAATGTATACAACCTCTCGTAGAAAAATGTATCCTCATGGAATATATGGAGAGTAATCTTCGTGATAGTGGCAATTTCATTACAAGTTTTAATTTATTTTTGGCTAAGTACCTAGATAGCTTCTTAAACTTTGTACTTTTTGTTAAGACACTTCGCCTTAGGTGGTGACCAAATTAAACAAATCAATTTGGCTGAAGTGCGCCTCTTAAGCATACGAGTTCTAAATTCAACGTGCAAAATTACAAAGGTCATTGTCATGTCAGATGAACCAATCATCATCTCAAATGAACCAATCAGTAAATAACATGTGTATTTCAAAAGAAAACAATTAACAAAGTGTAATTTTAGAAGAAAATGTAAAATTGGGCCGCTGCGACGAATCCATATATATTTCCAACAACGTTATTAAATAAAAATGCGAAATATAAGAACCAAAATAAACAACTTAACAATAAGATAAAAAAAGTGTAATTAATTTTTACATTTTTTGGAGTGTCGGGCATGTAAACCTAAAATAAACCCAAAAAAAGAAATAACTAGAAATGAGGATTAGATAAAAAGCCTGCTTTTATTATCCCTTATATATATGAAGTCTTCAGAACTGAATTTCATTCTGAGTGAGTTATACATAAATATAACCCCTTCTCAATTAAATTCAAATAATGTTAAAAAATATAAACACACAACACAAAAAATATTTCATGAATATATCATTATATAATAGCAAAAAGGTCCAAACCATTGTTTTATCAAATATGTTATATTTCAACACTTTTTTACAGTTTGAAAGAAGTTAATTAATTAGTCAAAAAAAAAATTAAAAAAAAGAGAAAAAAAAATGCTCCATTTACAAACTAAGTTGGTGGCATCTATGAAACATAATCATGGAAGCATACACAATGCCCGGTTAATTGTTTTGGGATAATTTTAATAATATATAACACAACATATAATATAATCCACGTAGTCATATTTTTAAGGGAAGCATACACAACTTTTTTTCTATATCACGGTGTTTATACACATATCAAACAAAATAATTTATAAAGTATCAATTTTGTATAAAATAAAGTATAATAATGCATGAAACCGTCATTAATCCCAAATCATCGCAGAAAAAAAAACATATTTTTAAAAGCATAATTGAAAGCATTTGTCAATCTTTGTATTGAATTCACTTTGACAATTTTGGACAAATACTTTTCAATAAAAAAAACTTATTTTGGGACGGTAAATTTACCGTATTTTCAAATACACAAAATGGATTTAAATGATCAAAAATCCTAGGTAATATATATATAACTAAATTGAATAATTATCAAAAAAAAAAACGAAATCGCTATAGTAAATGATAAAATCCCGACAACAAACATATGTTTGGGAAACCTTCAAGTCTAGATTTATTACATATATGTAGTGATATAAAATCATTTATTTTCAAATCAATGATTTTTGTTCAACTCATTAATCATTCTATTTCCAATTCCTTTATTTATGTAAAAATTTACCCAATCTTAATATAAAAATTTATGATGTGAAAAGATTTTTATACCGTCTTTTCTTTTTAAATTTCTTTTCTTTTTTTTACTTTTTTTTTGGTTACCTTTTTCTTTGTTTCTTTGAACTAGTTGTATTAGACCATCAGACTTTTAAGTGGTGACCTATTTTTTCCAAATCTTTTTTGGCTTGCGCCTCTTAAACATTTCTAAATTTCAAATTTTTTTTTTTTTTGTTGATAAACCGATTTTTTTTTGACCAATCAGTAAAATTACCAAATAAAAACTTATTTAAAAATTGTAATTTTACAAAAATAAAACCAGAACTGAATTCTTTCTGGCAAATCTTCTCCTTTCATGAAAACAGTCACCTCTTCTATCATGAAAGCAATTGCAAAATTATGTATCTTTCTTTCAACAAGTAGTCAAGAATATTAATATCAAACTTAGTAGGCGTTTGGCCATCAATTTTGAAACCATGATTTCAAACCGTTGCCCATCAATTTTTTCATCAACGGATTTGAAACCATGGTTTGAACCCAAATCATCCAAAAAAGCATGGTTTGGGTTTGAAACTATGGTTTCAACTTTTTTAAATACAAAATTTAATCCATAAGTTAATATTTTGTAAAAAAAAAACCATAAGTTGATAAATATTTTTAACAATTACCCCCATCAATCATTTATCAATCTCATTAACTTCCACCAACCTTTATTTATGTTTACCAATCTTTAATTTATGTGAGAAGATTATATTAAATAGTAGTTACATTACTACTCATATTAAATTTTCGATTTTATTGAAGTAAAATTTGATTAATTGATGTTGCATTTTTTTAAAAAGCCTTCTAATAATGTACTAATTTTGTTATAAACTATGATTTGGTAAGATTGTATAAGAATTGAGAATGTTTTGATAGTTTTCACAATTTGTGGGGGTTTTATGTCTATAAGAGAAAATACAACTTAAAATATTCAAATTGTATGTCCAAACATGGTTTCAAACCATGTCCAAACAGAGCCTTAGCAACATAAAAATAAAAAATAAAAAATCAGTAATGGTGAATTTCAATGAACTTTTATCTTTGTATACAACTGGAGTAGTACTTATTCAACAAGAAGAATTTTTCTTTCCCCACTTAAAGTTGATCGCTGTTGATTTTCTAAAGAGTCATTGAATGAGCAGAGACAAAAGTACAAGATTGCAGATTCTTTGCAAGATTAATCATTCTAAATTTCCAAGAACATATGAAAACAAAAGGGGAAGAAAAAGATGCATTTTTCTGATTCTGCAAGGGTCGCAAACGGTATAACTTAAAATGCCTAACAATGTCAATGTTCTATAAGAAGTTACGGTATCAATAATGTCAGACCATTTTCGCGACTGTAGGTAATGCCTTCAGAAGTGATGGGGAAGGTCGCCGGACAGTGTGATTGAGCAGGATCATGAATGTTAAAAGAGTCAATGCTCCTGCCTGATGAGCAGTTCCTAGAGAAACTGGGACGTAGGAAAGAAGAGTAGATATGCCCAATGTAACCTGCATTTGAAATCAAAATGATTCAATCATCCAAGTAAATTGAGAAGAAGACTTAATACATCGACAACCCATTTAAACTTGGCAGTAAATTTCATTTAGAAACTCGAACTATGACTTGTTCCAATTGAGCACCTGAACATAAAGTGTTCCTATTAGACACTTTCGGTTCAAATTTTGAAAAAAACTTTTGCTCGTTCTTCTCAAGTGCTATTAAATAGATAAGTCAACCACTTAAAACATGTCACCTCCTTTATGTATACGCATTAGCCTGAATAAGCCGTAAAAACCTCAGGCAATGTCCCAATTGAGGTTGATGTGTATAATTAAAGGGGATGACATATTTTATGTGGTTAACTCAACTACCTAATACACGTTTGAAAACACGTGCAAAAGTTTTTCAAAAATTTAAACCGAGTGTCTAATAGGAACATTTCATCATGTGTTCAGGTGCTCAATAGGAATAAGTCGTAGTTCAAGTGTCTAAATGAAATTTACTGGCAAGTTTAAGGTACTGCCGATGTATTAAGCCTAAAAAAAAAAAAAAGAGCCGTTCACAGAGGACGCTTGATGATGCATGGAGAGTACCTGCAGAGCAGCCATGCCCATGGTGCTTCCAATTAAATGTCGTACTGCAGGATGCATATCCACCTTTCTGGTTGACAACCATAATCCGCCTATTGCAGCTAAAGTAGCAGTGGCGAGTATACGATGATCAAGCTGCAAAAGACAAGAACAAAATTCATCATTAAGAACATGTGTCTAGAATAAATGCTTAAACTGGCATTCTAATAATCATAGTTTTCTGCCGGTTGTTATATTGCCCTCTCTCAGGATCTGCAGTTCTGCCAACAACACATAACAAGTCTAGCTCTTCTAGTGTCCAACAACTTAACTTTCTCACAGCAGCTTTATCGAAGAGATGAAAATCAATGGCTATTAAAGTAAATCAAAGTTCACAATAATCTACTTCACATGCAAAGTTTTACTAGTAAAATCTAAACACCACCAAAGTAATTCCATTAAAAGAAAAATACAGTCACCTCGAAATTGTTTGTTCAAATAAAAGTGAACTTTATCTCTTTAATTATGGAAGGAATATACTTCGTTAAACACTTAAACTTCTGTTACTGAGCTTTAGCATCTTAATGAATCATGATTAGGAAGAGGAATAGAAGAGGTTAAGCTTGTATAAAGGATATCACAATTTCTCTATCAACAGCAACATGCACAAATTTTTTAGGGAAAACCATTTCTTCGAGGCGCTAAATATGGAGTTAGATATCATTTATTGGACAAAAATATCTTATCTCTCAAGATTTGACAAACCAGAAAGTTCAAAAACAAAAGTTAACCTGAACTGCTGATGTATTCTCATTTCTCAAAGAAGTTGGATAAGAGTTTTCATACAGGCACTGTTCATAATAGAGATTTAATCACAAGCAAAAACATAACAATGAAAATTTAAAGCACCTTGAGTGCTGCCCTTTCACAAAAGAAACTGAATTCACCAGATTAATTACATTTAAAGAAATTTACATGCGCCTAGCCACACTTCTGATGAGAATAAACTTTATCTCTTTCAGTTAGTGAAGGAATAAATTGTGTCAAATTTCTGAGCTTCAGTATCTTCTATTTCATGACTAGCAAGAACAATAAAAGAAGTCAAGCTTGAATTAAAGGATCTCAGCAATTCACTTAGCCAACAGCAACATTCTTTTAAAAAAAAAAAAAAACACTATCAACAGCAACATACTCCATAACTACACTCTCTTCTACTAATTATTTTTCATGGTTCTAAATATGGAGTAAAATTTCATGCAAAAATATCTGATCTTTCAAGAGTAGACAAAGCAGAAAGTCCAGAAACTTAAGTTTACCTGAACTGTTGATGTATTCTCAAAAAAGTTGCGGATAAGAGGTTTCATACTAAAGATATCATCTGGAATCCATTTATCTCCCATCTTTGGAAAAGTATTAAATGCCCGTCCCTAGAGGAAAATTCATTCAGCCAATATTTAGAAAATTACTTTCCTTTATCCAAACTTATAAGCTATGTTGCTAGGACTCTTCAAAAATTTCAGCGGGTGCGTGTCGGATTCTCCAAAAGTAGTGTATTTTTGGAGAATCCGACACGGGTGCGGCATCGAAAGTGAAGAATCCGCGCAACTTAGCTTATAAGGGAATTATATAAACACTACATACATGAAAGAACAAGAAATGTTGCTTTTTTTTGTTGTCTCTTCAATCCCATAACAAACCATTAAAAACTTATAGCCTGTTTGGCCAAGCTTCTAAAATTAGCTTATTTTGAAAAGAAAAAGCTCTATTCATAATAGTACTTTTAGTGAGAAGCAGTTTCTTTTTGGCTAATCAATTTGAAAGCACTTTGAGCACCAATTAGTGATTGATCAAGCTTTTAAAAAGTGTTTCTAAGTGTATTTTCTCGAAAGTGCTTATCAGGAAAGTACTTTTGCGGAGAAACTACTTTTTTGAGCTTCTCTAAAACAGCTTTTGCTTCTACAGTTCTGCCTGAAAACACTTTTTCTTCTCCAAAAAGCTTGGCCAAATACCTCAACTTTGAAAAAAGGGAACTTCTATTGGGGAGAAAAAAAAGCACTTTTGGCCTTAGGGAAGCTTGGCCAAACAGGCTATTAACCTGTACAAGCATAAAACTACGATATGGAGAATATTTAGTTACATACAGCGTCATTTCCAGCAACAAAAGCTCCAGAGATAGCAGTAATTCCAACAAGGATGCCCACGGGAATTGCAAGCCGCTTAACTTTTGCGGCCCCACGAACACAGGCAAGTGATTCAGCTGGAGGTTCAGGCATAACAACAGAAAGAGCCGTCCAGAAAAGTCCACAATAAATAGCAAACGCGGAGGTAAGATGAGCTGAAAGGCGGTAAGGGCTTACTCTTGGTTCAACATACTCTGATGCTGGCTCCTGCAGAAAAAAAACATTTAATCCAACTTAAATAATATTGTGTCTTATATGAGTTTAATAGCAGCATAAATCAAATTAATTGGTTGGTACCTCTAAACCACTTTTCACCATCCACCAACCTATGAGCCCCTGTCCAGCACCAAGAGCAAAGAGTCCAGAGAGTCTAAGTCCAAGTCTTACTGTTATATATCCTTTACGGAGAAAATATGAGAATGGAAGTGCAAACATTATACCAAGACCCCTTCCCCACATTCTGTGTGCATATTCCATCCAATATATAAACTTGAAATCCTCAATGTTCATCCCCTTGTTCACACTGTAAGGATTAAATTTAAGTCAACTCACTAGTCAACCCAGCACAGAAAATAATCCAGAAATAATAGCCTGTTTGGCCAAGCTTTTCCAAGGCCAAAAGTGCTTTTTTCCCCCAAAGTTGAGATGTTTGGCCGAGCTTCTAGGAGAACAAGAAAGTGTTTTTGAGTAGAGGCAGAAGCCGTTTTTGAGAAGCTGAAAAATGTAGCTTCTCCCAAAAGTACTTTCGTGAAAAACACTTTTGAGAAAATACACTTAGAAGCACATTTAAAAAAGCTTGGCCAAACACTAATTGCTGCTCATAAGTGTTTTTTCAAATTGATTAGCCAAACACAAACTGCTTCTCACCAAAGTAATTTTTTTGAAAAAAAAAAAAAAAAAGCACTTGTGAAAATAAGCTTATTTTAGAAGCTTGGTCAAACAGACGATAAGACTCAATAATAATCTTAATAAATCATACTAATAAAAAGTATCAATATGGACTACCGTATGATCCTCTGGTGCATATTTGCTTTCCACGGGTAACAATAGAAGCAATTTCATGAAGCCAAAATTACTTCTTAGTGTTTTAGCGTATGTGCGTTAAGATTAGAGTAAGTGAAGTGCACTGAGCTCATACTGCTGTTTGGACTGACCGTTTGTATTCTGGGGATTGCTTGTACTTCTCAAATTCAACCAACCAATCTTCATCTGTTAGAGGAGGAAGGCTCCCGGTGAATTTCCAGTCTGTCATTGAAAGACCGGAACGTGTCAACCGTGTTACACCACCAAGCACAACCATACTGAAGACCCAAGCAGCAGAGGCAAAGAGCCATATGCCAACCGCTTTCCGGGCATGGGGTCCAGCAGTTACAAGGAACTTCAATCCCTCCTTGTTTTCAGCTACAGAAGCTGCTGCCACCGTGGAAATTTTTCTGAAAGATGTTCTATGCACACCCTGGAAATCAATACATGTACCCTTGTTGACCACCACAATGTAAATATATGGACAAAAAAACAGACACAAAGGGAAGAAATCTGACTTAAGGTGTGTTTGGTATGGATGAAGTTTTCCAATTTCCTCACGTTTGGTTGGTCAAAATTTTCGGAAAACATGTTCCTTAAAAAATGAG
Organism: Lycium ferocissimum; assembly: GCF_029784015.1. Taxonomy (NCBI): domain Eukaryota; kingdom Viridiplantae; phylum Streptophyta; class Magnoliopsida; order Solanales; family Solanaceae; genus Lycium; species Lycium ferocissimum. Next base: position 8,600,683 of record NC_081347.1, read on the forward strand.
AAAAATGACTTCCCTAGTAAAAGTAAGGAAACCAAGTTCCATAAGCGATATTCCACACTAATTGTCTAATACCCGCCCTCCAGCCCACCACACCCCACCCCAACCCCAACACCATACCTCCAATCCCCACCACCCCCACACCCCTAGGCCCCCATGCTTACTCCAATTGTGTTTGCCTAGATTACACGCAAATTCTTTTGGCATAATATTTTCTTGTTATTTACCAAACACCAAAAGATAAGTAAGAAACCGTGGAAAACATTTTCCTTCATACCAAACAAACCACCACAGTTCTAAATTTCTTACTAGCATATTCACACCTATTCAACACATAAAGGCCTGCCTTTAACTTACCATATCAAAATTCTAATTCTAAATCGGAGCATTTAGGGAGAAGAATAAGTCGTCATGCACTAGCTGTTAATTGTTGTTTAAAAGCAGCAACATATGTAGAAAATCAAACCAGATAAAAGATCACAACAATAGCTAATCTAAGAATATAAAAGACCAACTACTTAATAAGAAGCACAGTTCAATACAAATTGGTCAATCCAAAACAGAAAACCCCAACAACAATTCACTAGTCCACAGAATCCATCACACAAATTAACCAGATGCTCTTTAATAGTAATATATATTTACTTCATCAAAAAAAGATGAATAAAAATTATCATAGAACCCATTGAACAAATCATGTTCAATTAACAAAAAAGGACATAATCCAAGAATGCTTAACACAAATTTAGTAAAAAAGGGACAACTTTCTAACAAATGAAAGCTCAAAAAAACCAACCTTGTGATTAAGTTGATGAAAGGATCTTAAACCATAGTTAACAAATGTTCTTCTAATTATATTTCTGCTAGAATATAAACACCTTTTCTGGTTCAATATCGAAAATGAAGCTTCATTTGAAATCTTGGTTTCTGTAAAACCCCATTTTCCAAGATTTGATGAAATTTTATGACCCAAATCTTTATTTCGCCTTAGAAATGTAATCAATCTGCTTTCTAACATTGTCCTTTTTTGGGGTTTCAATTTTCTCTATCAAAATTGCTACAAATTTTGTGTTGCTGCGTTCTTGGGTTTTGGCTTGCCCACGTTAAATCTTGGACAGGGTTTAAGGATGAACCGGCCGGTTCACGCAAAACCATGGGCAAAACAAAGCGTGGATATTTGTATAGCCATAAGATTTAGGTACTTTTGGGGTTTTTAGGAGGTGTTTTAATTCTCTGTGGAATATGTTTTATTCGAAAAAAGAAAAAGAAAAAGGGTTTAATTTTTTTATATAGGTTTTTTTTTTTTTTTTTTAACCCCTCCCTCGGTAGCTCCTCTTTTTGCTCCATTAATAACTCGAACCCACAACTTTCGGTTTGGAGATGAAGGGTGCTTGCTTACTTTCTGAGCAACCCTTTTTGTTGTTGGAATTATTTTTGGTAGATTGAAATAACTAAATAAAAATCGTGAGTTCTTTTATAAGCCACGTGACACAAGTCAGTTGTGAGAAGAAACTCCATATCTCTTAGTAGATTCTTTCATAGTAGCAAGTATTTATAGTGTTTGTGATCTTCACATGTCAAAAAGTTTGCACATTTGGTTGGCCTCCCTACAAATGTGTTTGATGATGATGATCTTATCTGCAACTATTTACAATCTTCAATTATTTTCCTTAGAGAAAAAGTTGGAATACGAGTTATGAAAATGAAAACATACACTAAATTGAGAGATTAGTTCCAAAAGTGTAACTTTGGCTGCTTTTTCTTCCGAATGTTATGGTCGTTCTTTTTTATTTTCGATTTTAATATTAGAAAATTAAAAAATCTAGCCCGCGATGAAAGTGAAATTCCAACGGCAAGTGACACACTTAAAATTAGGGGTGTCAATGGGACGGTTCGGTCGGTTATTTTAAAAAAATTATACCATCCCAATTTTTCGGTTATTTTACTTTGTATAACCAAAATTAGATTTTTCGAGACCGTCCCATCATCTCGGTTTTTCTTCGGAATCGGTTCGGTTCGATTAATTTTTAGTTATTTTAGTTTTAAAGTGTCACGTAAGAATACACCACCATTAAAATGTAACGACATAGACCTCCACAAATCTATTTGTAGTACACCATCAAATAAAGCTTATATTTGTTTCTTATGAAATATTTAATGTAAGAGCTATTAAAGAAACTACACAAAGTAATTAAACTGAAATGTGTTATATCAAGTAGCAAGACAACAACGATGACATCATCGCGACGTGAATCCTCACAGATTGACCAGGGAGAAGAATAACTTGCCAAACACAACAATATTGAATTGAGCCAAAACAAACATTAGCTTATAGGCCACAGAAACCAAAGCTTGAATTTGATACATATACATCAAGCAACATAGTAGAGGAGACCAAGATGGAGGTAAACTTCTGTTAGTGCTAACTATAACCAAAAATGCCTACTTAAATCATCTAAATCTATGACCGTATGACTATGTATATGAGGTATCCTTTTGAAACTAAATCCAATCAACTAAAGGCCCAAAATTTAGTGGCCAAAATTCTTTTTTATATTTGAAACAGAACTTATAAAATATATTTTATTTATTCAATTTAACATATTTGTAATATAAAATATATTTCATACATGTAAGGCTATTCGGTTCGGTTCGGGAATTTTTTGTATAAATTTAAAAGACCACCCTAATCGTTCGGGACAGTTATAAGCTTAAATAAAAATCCACGGTTTTATTGAAAAAACACTATAAATCGGTTCGGTATGGCTAGGTTCTGTCGGTTCAGTCGGTTTTTCATATTTTTTTTACACCGCTACTTCAAATTATTGATTATTGCGGTCTAAATTACTTCAGTAATTATAATAAAATTTTTTACTTATGGGATTTTGGTGTTGATTTTAACTATAAATTTAGTTTAAATGTATCAAAGAATAACTCTCATTTTACTCAAACAACTAATTGTTTCAATCCTCGTACTCCAAATTCCTCTTTCTTCTCCTTTTCTTAAACAAAACGGATATGACAAATAAAAGTGAGGGGAACTCCCATTCTTTTACTCCTACCATGTCGTTACTAACTTTTCACTTTTCGTTCTAAATTTGCTAATTTTCTTTTTTTCATTCAGGTCCTTTTACCATGTTGCTTGATTTTGATTTTTAAATTGCAACTCGGCTTATCTGGCTCTTAAATAGCTCTTTCTACTAATTAGGTGACACGTCATTCATGTAACGAGTATATCAGTTGGTCAATAGTGTCACTTCTGCTCGTCTCTCTCGTTCCAACTGACCACCCTCCGCATCAATAGGTCATAGCTTCTCTATTTTCTCTTCACGCAGTCATCTCCTCTCCCCTTTTCCATAAACTTATATCCGAGTCCACTTATTTTCTTTCTATGCATCATGTTAAAGCACAATCACTTTTTTTACGAGTTGAGTTAAATTACATACGAATAAAAAATTTACAGTTATCTTCTGTATTGTTTTGATTTACATTGCACGTAAATTACATACGTCTTGACTTTATTGTGGAGAGGAAGGTGTGTCAAGGGTTTGAATTTAGCTGTAAAGCATGAAAAAATATCTTGAAAAAATATTTATTGAATCAACTAATTTGCTAACACGTCTCTCTCGTTCCATGAACAGATGTCCCTTGCATTTTTAGGTCTCGGCTATTTGTAAGGAGGAATCCTAGCCACCATAGCAGTCATTGTTTTTCTATTTTCTCTTCTGAACGCAGTGACGATTTCCTCTCTCCTTGAAAGAAGTCGTTGGTACGTGATCTATGGAGAGGTTCAATCTTGAATTTGGAAATCGTCACATCGGCCTTCAGATCTAGCAGACTTAATTTTCCATAAACTTATTCATTTCGAAATTGACCTACAGAATAAATAACACTTTGGTTCATAGATATACTTCTTGTTGAGCTATAAAATTTTGAATATTTTTAACTGATATTAGTTCTTGGTTTTGACCAAATGGAAAAAAAAGGACAAGGAGAGTCAACAAATGATAAAGAAAAGAAAAAGAAAAAAAAACAATCAATAATAATAATTGGTCAATAAATACATATTCAACAAAAAAATTACGGTGTAATCAAGCTAATAATCCTCCTTTGGGTTTTAATCTTTTTCTTGCTTTAGTATGGCCAATAATTAATCCCCAATTTTATATCTATATATAATATAAAAGGAATTAGGTTGGGCTCCCAATATCATATATTTTTTCTCTTTTTTTTTGACATTTTTATTACTTACGCTTTAAAGGATTTCTATTCATTCTTATTCATTAAATGATTATGAATGTATTCCTATTTAATATTTTATCCATTGTTTTATTATCCCATTAATTAGATTTATTTAGAGCATCATTCCGGCATGGTTACTTGGCTCTATATTTTAGGTTGAATTTGATGTCACTTGCATCCACGAAAATCCTACTAATAACAGAAGATTACTTGTAACAATATTTTAATTAATCAGATGATTTGCAAATCTTTTTTCAACTATCAATTTTTTATCGCGAAGAAAAAATTAGATTATAGTTCCAACTATTATATCTATACAAGTTAAATATTGTTGTATGAATCCTTAAATGTTTGATTTGGGTCGATTGCCATGATATTTTGCTAAATTATTAATATCATTTTAAATACTTTTTTTTTTTTTTAGGTGTGTCATATGATTAGGAAAGTTTTTTGCTTGATATTACACATTGTAATTCGAAAAATGAGTGACTAAATGTCTGAAAAAGAATAGTAAACCTTGAGAAAACATTTATTTTAAAACATATTTAAATATACTCAATATAGTTTATCCGGCATCATAAAAGGTCTCTAAGATAAGTGACAATACAAACTTTTGTATATTTTTACTTTTTACTATAGAAAACATGTAATTTATAAAGATACAAGTTTGATGATACTTTTATCACCGCGCGAAGCGCGGCCACTTTCACTACTTATTTTGTACGAGGAAGGCATAAGCAGCCCCCATACTTGAGTCGGATTTTCAGTTAAACATCTTTGCGAGGTGGGGGTGGAAGGTGAAGGGGTGTGTGGCTTGGGCAGGGGATGAGGTGGAGAGGAAACTATTTGTGTGAAATGCCACTTAACCCTCTTAATGTTTAGTTAGGAGTTAGGACACAAGTGAGTCATCTCAAGCGACCTTATATCATTTATATTTCGTTTTGGACTTATAGCTTGCATCCTGTGTCAAATGCAGTACTTTTTAATCTTACCCAATATCGATTTTAGCATTGATAGTTTTTATGACACTCATATTGTGATTTTATTGGACGTTAGACTCGACTTTACTTTATAAAATTACTGATCTCACATTCGCTCAATAAAAATTGCCTTCACTATTATAAGTATCTTTGTTTGCTATCTCAATGGATGAAAACATACCAGTCAATAGTGAATGGACATTCTCATTGGATACTACTAAGGTGCATTCGAGACGGCAAAAAATGTAGTAATATGTTAATTTACATGTTAAAACGTCACTAATTCTAGTTAATTTTTAAGAAATTGACCTACAGAATAAATAACACTTTGGTTCATACATATACTGCTTGTTGAGCTATAAAATTTTGAATATTTTTAACTGATATTAGTTCTTGGTTTTGACCAAATGGAAAAAAAAGGACAAGGAGAGTCAACAAATGATAAAGAAAAGAAAAAGAAAAAAAAACAATCAATAATAATAATTGGTCAACAACCCCTAAATTACGGTGTAATCAAGCTAATAATCCTCCTTTTTCTTTTTCACTTTGACCTTTCACAGTGGCCAACAACCCCTACAAAAAAGGTTGGGTTCCTAATATCTATATTACTTATTACTTACGCTTTAAAGAATTTCTACGCTATGATTATGAATGTACTTTAATCCCGTTGTATTAGGTTACTTGGCTCTATATTTTAGGTTATTGATGTCACTTACAACAGAAGATTACTTGTAACTATATTTTAATTAATCAGATAGTGTAAATCTTTTTGCAACTATCAATGTATAAAAATTAGACTCACAAATAATAAATATGTCAGAATCCTAAATTATTTGGGTCGATTGTATAAATTATTAATATCATAATACTTTCTTTTTTTTGTTTGTCCCAGAAGATGTCACATTTTTATATTTAGAAATAATAATTTTATTTAAATTTCTAGTTTACCCTTAATGAGATATTTATAGCAATACAAAATTACAAATGTCGTAGAGCTTGACAGTAGCATCTCGTTGATTCCTACCATGAAGGGGTATATATTGCCGGCCTTACATGGACAGAGATGCTTAAATATTGGTGAGATTCGATTCTTTTTTCTTTGCAGTTTTTGTTTTGTCGACAAAAATTTTAAGAAACTTATTTTCTTTTGAAAAATAGATTCAAAATTAACGTAACGAATAAGAAATATGAAAACAAGAGCTTCCGTTCATAAAAAATTGTGCAATACTTATAATTTAGATACCATAACGTATCAAATAATATCACATAACTTGCAATGAAGGAAGTATTTTCTATCACTTTGCTAAATTTGCATCAATTCCAAGATATAAATTTTAGATTGTGAACAAAAAAAAAAAAAATCAGAAGACGTTATGGACATTGGATAGAAGGCAAAAATTTCTCCGCATCGACTGTTTACACCAAATCAATAATAAATGTATGCTATGTGTTTGCATATAAACTTTTAACATTTAATCTTGGTTATTATATCCTCACTTATCCTTACTTTATTAAATTATTTAACCATAATAAGTTTTAATTGATTTGATGCAAACACCCATCCCGGTATATATATATATATATATATATATATATATATATATATATATATATATATATATATATATATATACACCTTAGACAAAAACATTGATCATTTGAATTTTGACATCTTAATTACTCCTACTAGTAGTAGTGGTGAATGATGGTGTTGGTTTGGCGATATATAATGGTGGTTGATGGTGATGGTTGTCGTGGTAATTGTGGTTGGTGATGATGATGATAAATGACGTCTTGTGATGGTGACAGTTGACTATGATAATTGATGATAGTGATGACAATTGTGGTTGATGGATGGTGGTAGTTGACAAGCGATGGCCGATATGGCTGATAATGGTGGACACTAACGGTTAGCGGTGAAAGTTAATCGACTAGTGTTGAACTGTCATCCCTATAAAAATTTCAATGAATAGACATCTTAATGACATTAAGATTATGTCGTAGGTCTTAATAAATCATACTATTCATTATGTGGTTATATAATATGTAAAAAAAAAAAAAAAAAAAAAAAAAATGCTTAATGATTTAGAGTTGAATAATTAAGATTTATAACTAAAATCAAACCAATTTAACGATTAAAATTTAAATAAGAAAGATTAAGACCTTCATAAATGCACAAAAATGAGGAATCTATTCGGATTTCGAGATATAAAAGTTAGACAAAAAGAAAGAAAAAGACAGAACCCATTATGGACATAGCACATAAACATCGATCATTTGAATTTTGACATCTTAACTACTCCTGCTTACTCTAGAAACAATGGTAATCATTTATGACTATAGGGAGTAAAAAAAGTTGGTTACCACATGGCCATATGGCCCATTCACCCCGCCAGTCATGGCGAAAATAGAACTCATTTTGTCAACTTTTTCAAGAAAGCTAATAAAACTCCATAGATAAGAGTACCCTCTCTTTAATTTACTCTAACCATCACTCCAAAAACCCACACTTTGCATGCAAAGTAATGGCAAAGAATCCATTGTTACTACACTTTTTGTTGTTTCTTGTTCTTGTTTTGAGCTTATTTTCTGGGATTTCATCTCAGTATGCGTTGGAGGAACTTACATGGTTAGATGACAATGATGATGAAATTTCTATGTTTCATAACCGGCATTCTGCTATGAGGAAATGTGATTTAACTTCTGGAAAATGGGTTTTTGACCAATCTTATCCTCTTTATGATTCGAGCTGTCCTTATCTTAGTACTGCTGTAACTTGTACCAAGAATGGCCGTCCTGATTCTGACTATGAAAAGTGGAGGTGGAAACCCCATGGTTGTGACATTCCCAGGTATTTTAATGTTTTAGTTACCCATTTAAGAAATACTCCCTCAGTCTCAGATTATTTGTCGTGTTTCTCTTTTACATGCTCCTTAAAAAAATATTAATTAGATTTTTTTTTTACTGTTTTCACCTTATTTATGTCTTAAGATATAATAATCTCTCTTAATTGAATATTTACTCTGTTTATGCGTTCTCTTTTCATAATTGAGGTGTTTGTAGTCTTTGAAAATTAATTAGTACTAAGGGTAAAATGGGAAAAAAATTAATTTCGTTTTGAACTTCTGAGAAGACAAATAATTTGAGACAACTATTTTTAAAAATCACTGACAAATATTTTGAGACGAAGGGGTATCTTAATTCTAATCTTCTTTAAACTTTGGGATCTTAAAAGGAGCTTCGGAGCAACATTAAAGTTGTCTCCGTGTGACCTATGGGTCACAGGTGAGAGCTGTGAAATTGGCTACTGAGCTTGCTTCACGGTAGACTGTCTTCATTAAACCCACATGGGGTGTTCTGCATGAATGCGGGATGTTTTATTCACCGGGATGCCTTTTAAAATACCTTTGTTGTTGTCAAATTGTCTCGTATTTGCCCTTGGCACTAACCGAGCTCCAACCTGAAGTATAACAACAGGTAGTATAAAACCATTACTCAAAAGTAGAGGACCAAATTTGAACATTTTACTCAAAGTATTCTGTCACGTAAATTCACCCAGTTTAAGTTGGAGCTTTGTTAAAATCAAGTCCGTATACGAGACAATTTGCGAATCGTGAGGGTATGAATGACCTGAAGTATGAAGGAGGATAAAATTAAGAATTTCGGGAGCTTAGTGCACCGGGCTGTTCTTTGAATTTTCGGAAAATATCCATATGATGGTCTAACTTTCTTGGATGAATGTAGGTTTAATGCATTGGAATTTCTTGGAAGGATGAGGAAGAAGAGAATAATGCTTGTGGGTGATTCTATAATGAGGAATCAATGGGAATCTCTTGTTTGTCTAGTTCAATCTGTTATCCCTATGGCTAGAAAAACAGTAACCTATGTTGGCCCTACTATGGCCTTCCATGCTATGGTGAGAGTGTTTACTTCTAGCTCTCCGATAATATTAAAATTCTTTTACATTGGCAGTGTATAGAAGTTAAACTCTTTCGTAACTGATAAACGTACCAAAAATTTAAACTTAGCTAACTGATATGGTTGAATGGTGTTTTGAAGGATTTTGAGACAACAATAGAGTTCTGCTGGGCTCCTTTCTTGGTGGAACTGAAGAAAGGACCAGAAAACAAGAGAATATTGCATCTGGACATGATTGAAGAGAATGCAAAGTATTGGAGAGGAGCTGATGTTCTTGTTTTTGATTCAGCTCATTGGTGGACTCACTCTGATAAATATAGTTCGTAAGATAAATTTCGTTTTCTTTTACCCTTTCTTCTCTCATATGATTTTTGAATATACTAGAAAAATTAGTATAAATATGAAGCGAATTTCTTTATGAGGTCATGACATATAGAGTCTTATTGAACCATTTAACTGAACCTCAGGTGGGATTTGATCATGGAAGGAAACAATTTCTATAGAAACATGAACCCGATGGTTGCCTATGAGAAAGGACTTATGACATGGGCTAAATGGGTAGACTTGAATCTTGATCCCCGAAAAACTCGAGTTTTGTTCAGAAGCATGTCACCTCGACATAACAGGTACTCATCTTAATTCCTCCCTCTATTTTCATATGACGGTATTTGACTGAGCATGAACTATAAGAACGGAAAAAAAAAAAAAAAAACTTCTGGCTCATACTAAAAGTACCCTTAGAACATGTGGTCTTAAACATGTTATGACATTTCTATGACTATAAGAGCATGTCACTAAGGGTAAAATGAGAAGATTAAAGTTGAAAAAGTTTCCTAATTTAGAAAGGTGTCATCCTTTTTGGAACAGACTAAAAAGGAAAGAATGTCATATAAATGGAATAGACACAGTGGTGGAGCAACATTCATTTCATCTGAATCCAGTACTTTTGTCGCGGAGCATAAATTTGTATATAAGAATTCATTTAAATTGCAATAAATAGTAGGTCTGAACCCATAATATAAAAAATACAATTGGTTCATTACTAAGAACCTTAAAGATTGAAACCATATAATTCAAATTCTGGATCCGCGTCTGAATGGACGGAGCACCACATTACTTCATAATAGAATGTGTGTTTAATTTCAATTATGAAGTTTTTGATTTCATCTCTTTTACTATGATTCGTTAGGGAAAATGGATGGAAATGCTTCAACCAGAGGGAGCCTCTGGAGTCCTTTAGCCATCCGCATGTACCAGAACCACTGCTAGTGCTAAAAGAGATTTTAAGAAGAATGAGTTTTCCTGTATCATTCCAGGATATAACAACAATGACAGCTCTTCGAAGAGACGGACATCCTTCTGTCTATAATAAGTTTGTTAGCCAAACAGGTAAGCAGCACTTAGGAGACTATAAATCTGATTGTAGCCATTGGTGCCTTCCTGGAGTACCCGATACTTGGAACGAAATGCTGAATGTCATGCTCTAGCTAATAAGATATGGTATTGGTACGTATAGCTTAGGAGGTCATCGTCAAGATGGCTTATTTTCAATCTTGAGTTGTTGTTCCTTTTTATTCTTGCTTAATATTCCAGCACTGTACTTTAGGGCTGACTGTTTAATGTTGTATCACAAGGATCCTATGTAAACAACTGATGCTTCTGATTTTGAATGTGAGATACTGTGTTAGTCCAAATTTATCTAAGGTGAAAAGTGAAGAAAAGCTCCAAAGTGTATTAGGTGAAACATTTATTGTTCTGGCGCTGTCTTCAAAACAAAGCCAGCAGCGAGGAATCACACACCTTATAAAATGTTTGGCCAAGCTTCCAAGATCTGCTTATTTTGGAAAGTGTTTTTTATCAGAAGTTCTTTTCGAAAAATTACTTTTGGGGAGTGGCCGTTTGTGTTTGAAAAATTAATTTGAAAAACACTTTTACCAATGTTAGAGCAGTAATTTGTGTTTGGCCAATGTTCCAAAAGTGGTTTTGGGAAAAAAGCTACTATTTCTAGCTTTTGAAAAACAACTTCTGCTACTGCTCAAAAACACTTATTTTTCTGTAAAAGCTTGGCCAAACACCTTAACTTTCTAAAATAAGCACTTTTTGAAGAAAATAAGCACTCTTGGCTTCCCAAAAGTTTGGCCGAACAGCTATAAGCATTGGTGCCACTAAAGCTGCTTAAGCGAGATGAAGCACACACCTTGTTTTGTACCTAACTTCAAGGCTTAAGCGTGCCTAAGATGAGCTTTTAAGAAAACTAGTTCATGAAGTCTAAGTTGTTTTGTAGATACAAACTGATGGGCTGATTTTCCAATTTTATCCAGACCATAAATATTTCATCATCTCCACTTGTGGGGAAGAAACTTTATACTTTAACAGCTTGAACATTGGTCAAATGATGGGGTCTATCAATATGACAGCAACATGCTTGCTTTTACCCTTTTAGCTTTTTCCTTTGAAAAAATGGTCCTTCCCTTTCTTTTTTCACATTCTGATGTAGACAAGTTTATGACCAAAATACCGGAATACAACAAAAAATACTTCATAAATTCTGTTATAAAAGACTAAAATGCCTGCATTTCTTACTCTTTTCTGGGATCTTGTAGAACAGTTTCGGCCTAAACTAATCAATGTGAAGAATCATTTTTCACCTACGTACGAATCGTGAATTTTTAGCTTCTTCGTCATCAGAACTTGAGAAATTTCCATCTTTTAACCAATTCTCAGTATGCTTATGTTGCAATTTGCAACCTTTAGAACTGTGCTGCATCTTTTTGGAACTAACGCAATTTAGTTGCATTACTGAATACACAAAGAAAAAAGATGAAACACAGAAACTACAAATATTCCTATAATTATCCAGGCGGATCCAAAGCTTTAGGTACGGGTTTCTAGGAATCCAGTAGCTTTTGCTCATAGCCTGTGTATGTATTAAAATTTCATTAAAATTTTATAAATATTTGATTGTGAACACCAATTATCACTGTAAATTAATTTGAGATTGCTGTAGCCTGTAGGAACCCATAGACTTTAAATCCTGAATCCGCCTATCCCCCAGCTATTGAGGAACAAACTTCCTCAATTTAGCAATTTCCTTGTCACTCAATCCAAAAGCCTTCATCAACAACTCCTCTTTGATTCCTGTTCCAAAAAGAGCAGATGGGATTTTCACTAATCCGGGATTTTGGCTGTTAAAACTTCCCAAAATAGTTGCTGGCAAGTCGCCAACATTCATCTGGAAGTGAACTAAACCTTTTGGAAACACCATAACTTCTCCTTTCTCAAGAACTTTAGCAAAAACTCTGTTTCCTGAATCAACAAACCCCGAATAAATTTTCCCCTCAAGCACGAATGCAGTCTCTGTTGCTCTTGGATGAAAATGTGGCACGTTCACACCACCAACATCAAAATCAGCACGCACAAACGACATGCCTAATGTATTCAGTCCAGGAAAGACAGTGGAGCTCACTGGAATGGATGAAAATCCAGTGTGTTTAAAGTTCCCGGGATCTTTAATACCCGAATAGATAAAATCTTCGACTTTGACCAACGATGAATTCTTGCAAGAAAGGAAGATTGAAGAAAATTCTTCCCTTGGTATACAATAGTCATTAACCGGATCAGAATCATATGCTAGGCCTATATAGTTTTGAAGAAAAATAAATAGAAAAACTATCATTTGAGAAGGAATCATTGTCTAGGATCAATATTCAAGAATAAAAAAGCTGGAAATTTTAAAGAGACTATGATTTCAACTTTCAACCCTGGTTAATCTAGACAAACAAAAATATATAATAGCAAAGAAAAATGAAACCTAGTGAATGATTCTATTCAACAATTGGTCTACTGTTGAGAAATATATATATATGGAATTTAAACTGAGAAAAGTTTTCTTTTTATAGTAAAGGAGTAATTATTGAGGATAATGATGTGCTTCACAAGCAAGGCTTTTGCTTGAGAATTAAGCTATGGAGGATTAGTGCTTTGCCATGCTTCTGCTGTTGTCTTCTTGCAAGATAATGGCAAAAGGTGATGATTTTAAAATAAGGTCCCCAGAATAAAGAACTAGTATTTTATTCTTATATTATAAGATAAGTGAAAATAATGCAGCCATATTGTCACAACTCACCAACCTCAAAAGGCAAAAGAAACTGATAACAAATGATAATGCTACATGATGGACATTATTTTTGTTTCTTTTTTCTATAACGATGATGTTAGCCAACTTGTACATATCTCGATTATTTCATCGGGTATCAGTTGTTTTGCATCATCAGAGATACGCCAAAGACTTTGGGCGTGATGGTTTAACAACTATCTAAGGGGGGACCAAAGTCATTGTTCAGAAATTTCTGTTAGTGGACTGGATGACCATCAGTACTAACAACTGTATCATGGTTCAGGTGGAAACATTCCACCCCTCCCTCTCTAAAAATCCTTCCATCTAGCTGGTCACTTTTGACTTTTTGCTTTCCTCTATCATGTTTAGCGCATGGTAGTGCTCCTAGCAAAAATTGTGATTTCATTACAAGTGAGTGATTTACTGTAGTATGGATTTAGATTGTTGTTTCGTTGATCTTGCAGCATTAGAGTTAACAGCGGATTAGAATTTTAAGGTCAGTTCACAATGTGTTTCAGAAAAATTTCAACTTGATATAATTCGAGTCGAAGTGAGTAAGTTTGATCCGTACTAGCTTAACTCTACCACATCGATTGAGTTTATCATACAAGACATGTGATGTGTTCAATTCCCACAGCTCCTCCCATGTTCCAAAATATTTCTTACTTATTCTCATTTTCTTTAGTAATTAGTCTTACCCTAAAAATGAAAAAAGGAAGCAATATCCTTGTAAACAATGCCACATAAAGTGGCTTTTTACTTTTCAGGCCAATAATGACAACAACCACTCCTGCACGAGGCTGGTGAGACCAGACGTCACTATGAAGTTTCGATAATTCGATTGTACCCAGATTGACTCTGCGCCTTAAACAAGTAACTTGACAACAACCGGTCGTCCCAGTAATTCATGTGAAGGAATCACAGTGTTTCCACTACTCACTCTTATCGAGATTCTGAACTATTAAGCAACAAACTGCTCACTCTAATTGAGTTTATGAACTATTAAGCAACAAAATACTACTGCGTGTTCTGATTCCGCTACAATGGTTTTTACATTCAATAGACAGACAATCGTAAGAAATTGTGCACATTCTACATGACATTAGTAGTCCTGTCAGTTTGTTCCGATTATTCATGACGTAAAGGAAGAGACAGATCTTGCATCTATATTACGACTCAATTAGAAAACGGACATAATATGTTACATGACAATGAAAATGACTCAATCCCTTGCATTGATTAGCAGACAAGGTTATACATATAAGCGTACATACGAGGATGCTCGCTAGTTAGTAACTATCTTCATCTGTTTCAGGCCTCCTAAGGAAGTAGCGCAGGCAGTTTACAAGCACCTGCAGGTTCAAAGATGGACTTAGAGATAGCGAAAGAGGACAGCACTATGATAAGAATGAGACTCAGAAATTGTTAGCACAACCAATGAAAAGGTTAAATCCTTTAACTGCTCGGTATAATCTCCAGGTTTTACTTACTACTATATCCTAGGCAAACCGTATTAGCATTTTTGTTTAGCTACATCAATTAACCATAGCTTTCCCCATGTTTACATTGTTGACCACTGACCACTTGACATATAAGAAAGACATTAGCAACATTAAAAAAAAATGAAGGGAAATGGACGATATTTAGTTTTAAGTTACACTGCTTTATGAAAGGTCTTAGTTATAAACCATGGAAAGATACCCCAATAAAGAAACACTGCTATGATTGTAGGAAACACTTCATAACTGTATGTTACCTGAGACAAAGAACTATTTAATGCTGCCCCTCCGTAACTGACATAGAACTTGTCCTTCGCAATTAGACCCTATACATTTTCAAAAGTGAAGTGAGGGAAAATTAAAGATAAGGAAAATAACATGGAAGAATGTAAGGTACACTTCTTTTTTGGATAGCGAATGTAAGATACACTTCTGCACGATATGGGGAACGGAAGAAGCTTACTTCTGTATCAATCTCTGCTGATTCAACATCAATGTTAATATCAGCCATTATTTTGACGACTTGAATCAGCAAACCAGATCGATCAGCTGTTTCAAGATACAGCATACTGAAATAACCACAAGAACAGGCAAGTCAGCATGTGTTGCATCACCAGTTTCAAATGCTCATCAACATTAAACTAATTGAGAAGAGGTAATGAAAACAGCTGCCATAAGATGCTACCTCCTCTTGGGTCCATCATCTTTGACATGGATATGAGTCGCAATATCAACATCAGGCTGCCATGGAGCAATACAAGTTTATTAGGAACACTCGAAAAGGTTGAAGAGAAATTACCAAGGGCAACAAAATGCATTGGTATTGAAAAAAATCTTTCAAGCGTTCAAAGTCGTTAATTTCCACCTAGAGCACAATAAAAGCAAGCATTCCCCCAATGAAGTTACAATTATAACATATGCCCTCTCTATTTAAGTATTGACAATGACAAAAACATCATAAGGACAACAAACAAATTGTATAGAGGGTAGAGTGCCCTATTTAGTCATAGCTTTCTGTCAAAGAACATGCAAGCAGATTTTAAAAACTCTCAGTGAAATGACAACTACTGATACAGTGTGCCACCCCAAGAAAGAACAATAAGAGAAAATGTTTGAAGTTCAACCCACGACACCGGAGCTTTACTTCAAGTTCAGGCTGCTCCTTGATTTTCCATCAGAATCCACTTACTATGATTTATAAGTAGGATGCATGACAAATAAAATGTTGAGATTTCTATGGGACTCTTCCCATTCTGAAAAAAGATGTACCAGATTCCATGGGAAGCCACCTAATAGCACCAGGAACTGAAACCCACAGATGGATAAGAAAAAACTACAGTCTTACCAAGACACCACAAAATATTTTCACAACCTTCACATTGCCCGTTGCTTTTCCATCCATTTCTCCCAAATAATATATGTACTTCCATTGATGACACACATTTAAAAGTTTATCAACAAACCAAAGCTTCTCGATATGCACACCCCTTTTCAAGTGCAACATTTGACTTCAAAAGGGAAACAACAGTTACCATGAACCTTCAAAAGGGAAACAACAGTTACCATGAACTCTAGAAGATAGTGAGAATGATGAAGTGCCATCTCCTTCATTCATCCAAACCATAGAACCAAAAGCAGAACACGTGCATTTGAAGGGGTATAGGGAAGTGAAAAAATTGTTTATTTCTATTTGACTTCAAAAGGGAAACAACAGTTATCATGAACTCTAGAAGATAGTGAAAATGATGAAGTGCCATCTCCTTCATTCATTCAAACCATAGAACCAAAAGCAGAACACATGCGTTTGAAGGGGCATAGGGAAGTGGCAAAATTGTTTATTTAGATTGCTACCGCCACCACCATATAAGAAATAATAATAATAATAATAAACAAATAAATAATAATACTAATAATAATAATATTGATAATTATAGTTATAGTAGTAGTAGTAGTAGTAGTATTAGTAGTAATAGGAGTAGTAGTATTAGTAGTAAAAATAGCAGTTCATTAACAAACTATTTACAAATATCAAAAACATCTATATCAAGAATAGCTGTAAAATACTTGAAATTTTTGAGCATGTTGATGTCGGAATAGGTCCAAACAAGTTTCATATATCCGACCCTAACTAGCTTAGGATTGACGCATAATTTTTGTATCGACGTGGAGGCACTGGGATGAAGAGAGGAAACAACTAAATTATCTGAATGTTTCACCTTCTTTTCTGGTGCTTTAATTCCAAAAGCCTCACCCATAGCAAGCCGCTCGCTGGACTCCTGATAAACATAAAAGATTCTACTTTAAGGGTTGCAGTAGAACACTAAGGAATACAAAAACATGAACATTTTATTCTATCACAGGATAGATCAATCAGTATGGCATGTATAGGTTCTAGATGTTTCTAGGGACTATATATGGGAAGTTTACATACTGGGTGATACTTGATAAGGTTGCTGATTATGGTCAAACGGATGTTCTCCAATAAATCAGGATCCTCAACTTTGCGCCCAGTATCCCTGGAGAGCAAAATCAATGGCATTTAAGTAAAAAATATGACGGCATATCATATGCCAAAAGACAGACATGGAGGGATATCATTAACTGGACATAGAGAGAATTTATGGAGTAACGCCTGAGGTCTTTCTCATAGAAAATAGATATGAAGATGAACACATTTGGAGTAAAATTACAAGTAGTCATCACAGCATGCTATTGGAGATCCTCCATTTCTGTATCATTTCATAACAAGACATACATGCTACAGGTAAATCATTTTACAGGCGTACCAACCCCTGCACCACCAGGGGCGGAGCCACATATGGCTAAGGGGGTTCATCCGAACCCCTTTCGGCGGAAAATTACACTGTTTATACATGATTAAAATTATTTTTTATGTATATATAGTAGATGTTGAACCCCCTTGGCTTCTTCGTGTGTTTACTTCTTCATATTTTGAACCCCCTTATCGCAACTCCTGGCTCCGCCACTGTGCTCCACTACCATTAGGGTTTCGGCTATGCAACCTTGAAAATATGCAACATGTAATTCAACATCATTGCTCTAATTCGGCTAATTTGACTTGCATTATCCATATATTTCTCAACATAGGAGTACTATAGAGAAGATTCAGCATCAATGAGTATCAAAATCAAGCAATAAATCGATAAAAAGGAACAATTTGCAAAATGGCTTTCGTCACGTAACTTTCATGCAGACCATACTAATTAATGCTCAAAATTTGCGGACTTGCGAAGAAAAGAACAAATAGCCAAAATGATTAGCAATCATCTTTTCTTATAAACAATTGACGAAAGGATATAAATCATAACTACTAAAAAATTCAGAAAATCTGGTTCCATGTAGTAGCATGCCAATGCAAATATTCAATGGAGTAAAAGTTAATCTACACACTTACAGTCGCGTAATGAGAAACTTTGTCTTTTTCACTGAATCCTGGGTCGTAACAATTCCTTTCACAACATCCAAGCCCAAGTCTTTGAGTGCCTTCATCTGCACAACATACAAGATCAACTAGTTGGCTATGTATACTTGAGGAGAAGTCAAGACAGCAAATACAAAAAGCGCTAGACCCAGGAAAAGGAGATAGTCCATGAAAATATGTATGGATTTATCAATAGTGAGAGGCAAGCAGATAAGTCTAATCTAAATAGCTAACCACCAAATCTCTTCTCCCCTCGTGTATAAAATGCATAAGGCAAGTATTACCAATCATGATAAACCTCTATCTGATAAAAAGTTCAAAACTTTTTTTTTTGGTAAGGGCATTCCTCATTGACGTCGGCATCGCATGAGCCTGACTAGCCCAAAAGGGCACGGCCAGGTCCAATACGAGCACGACCGTCATGATAAAAAGTTAAAAACCGATAGTAGCCAATAAACAAATACACAAACCAGAAACCAAAAGGAGTAAAACAATTGTTTTAAAAAAAAAAAAAAATATATATATATATATATATAGTGACGGAGGTCCATTCAAGTGCTTGTCAGTGGAGAAAGTATCTCAACAGAAAATGATATCTCGCGGAGCATTCTTAACAGAACGGATATGGGATCCAACATACAACGAATGTTACAAGCTGAAATGGTTATGACAATAAGGAAGACCAGATTCTCATTGTCGTACTTGTATGTAACGTTTGTACAAGTGGAAATGGTTAAGACAAGGAAGAACAGATTCCCGTGGTTGAATTGTATTCCCCCCCCCCCCCCCCCCCCAACCCTCAAAATTCTGTATAACCTTCACAAAATCCCATTTATATGGAAGCAAACAAAAACATGCATGTGCACGTTGGCATGCACAGGCCTAGGAATGGTGGTTCAAAGAATTCACCGTGTCAATGAGAAGACCTAGCCGATCACCAAAGCTAATTTCCACAGTGGTTGCATCGCATTCAGGATCTTGAATTATCTGAACAACTGGCAAAGGAACAGAAACAGACTCCTCCTTATCTTTCTGAAAGGAAAATATTTAGTCACTATCATGATCTGGCAAAATGTCGCAAAAGTATAAAAAAAAATAAAAAAAAATAAAAAGAGATGTTCGTGATTGGAGAAAAAAGAGATTTTCAAATCTCTGCATTTCTTTTTTTTCCCCATTAATGATTATGCACATTCAGTAAAACTATAATAGCATATAACTTTGCCTCTTCTTTTTAAGGAATTTATCAAATAAGAAAATTAGTGTTACCATTTCTAAATGATTTCACACCCCACAATATGATTAGATTTCCAACAAATGGTGATGTTACTAACATTTGCTGCAAGTTTACAGGAAATCACTAAATTATGGTGCTGGTATACAAATGAAAAACTCGAAGCCATTGTCAGGTTAAAACTTGTACTCCCCCCATCCCAAACTATTTGACACTTTTCGCTTATCGAGAATCAACCGAGTTGTTCTTTGACTCTAATTTTTTAATGTCTTTTAAATATTTTAAAATATTAATTATGATGACTTATAGTACTTTTTACGTAGTTTCTAAATATGTAAATTTTTTTTCGAAAAATTTAAAGATTCTACGTTCAAACACACAGTCAAAATTAAGAAGTTTGACTCGAAAAGCGAAAAGTGTCAAACAAATTGGGACGGAGGGAGTAGTTTAGTTTCTTTTTTAATTTTATATAGATGAATGGCTTGCTATTGTTTCTACATTTAAACTATCCTCCATCAGCCATTATAATTTGATTGAACATTCAATTTTTTTTTATTTTTTTTTTTGAGTCAAAGGTAACACCATGATAAAAAGCAGCAGTTTCCTTGCTAAATGGCTGTTACTTATCTTCAGCCGCCAAGTTGCAACTTCGGAAGGCCATGCATTTTAACAAATGCAAGGGAATGTCAAATAACTACCACCTAACAACACGCTTCCCCTTTTTCTCTGAATAAGTGTCATCCCTCTGGAAATGCATCAACTATGTTTTTGTTTTGATTTTCACAAGTATCTAAAAACTCAAAATGTGATTTATGAGATATAGAAGATTTGGACATGTTTCATTTGATTTATTACTTAAAAGCCTCAACAACGTGCAGTTAGGTAAAGTACAAAAATTCCTAAAATTCGCTAGGTCCTTGAGGACTAGGATAAATTCCTGACTGCTTTAAGAGCTTCCCAACACAATCCCTGAGAGGCTGAGAGCCTGAGACAGAACGTACTTCAACTATTTCAATAACAGTCTATGAAAACCAGTAAACAGAGATGTCAAATTCGAAGAAATAATTAATTAAATTAATCTACATGAGAAAAAACATGCACATAATTTATCCAAATGAGAAAAGATGCACAAAACAGGATTCACATACTTATTTATAGGAAAGATTGAGCCGTTCAAGCAATCAGTTTAACACATCACAGTATGAATATCTAACATAAACTAACTACAAAAGCGATATAATCAAAACTCACTAATGCTGGTGACCAACTATTAACACTGTCAAGAGTGCAAGAAACAGTATACCTGCAAAGCAGCTAAAATTTGTCAGATCACCAATCAGAAATATATTTAATTACTTAAATAACTGAAAATCATTCGCTTCCATGGTTCCACTAATCAAAATAAAAAAGGACCATTCACGCCTACTCTAGATACCAAAAATTAAACAGTCGAATGATTCCTTAGAAACCAAATCAAGTAGTAATTTCAGTACTTCCTCAATTAAAGCAAAGAGAATCTATAAATACGTTTAATTCACCAAATTCTTCAAATTCTTTTCTCAGCTAAATAAGATTTGAAGGTGTAGCTCAAACCTTTATACGAGATCTTCAACTAATAAACTTATACTAATATAAACACACAGAAACACTTTAAACTTTAAAGTATAAACCGAATCGTATATCAGGAAACAAGGAAATAAGGAGAAATGTAAATCTAAATAGCGAAGAGAGTCTATAAGTAGGTTTACTTCACCAAAACTTGTTTCTCAGCTAAATCAGATGCGAAGATGTAGCTCAAACTGTATAGGGTGAAAACCGACATGACACGTGGTCGGTAGATGGTGACACGTGGCAAGTCAGAACAATTGCGGATTCGACTAGAATAAGATCCGGAGAATATCGACTCGAGTCACCCCGGAGACACAAGACCGGACAAAGAATAACATAGAGGGAAGAGCAATTAGTACCGTCAACCATTACTTATCCATTCCGGATACGGTGCCAGACGTTACTCCTTTGTAATTAAATGTCATTTATTGCTCATTCAGTGTAAATTATGAAAAAGTGATTCACAGCCATGAATCCTTGAATTCACCCCTATAAAAGGAGCCCAACCCTCATGCTGGAAGGGCATCCAATTTCCTGCTTAACATTTTACGCTTAACACACTTAGCAAAATACCAGCATTCTTCCTCGTTTTAAGCATTACGATTCATATTGTTCTTCAAGGACCGAAGTCGTTCCGGAGGCATCTTCACCGAGAGATCCTTCCGAGCTCAGGATGCCCAGGATATTTCAATATAATTATTAATTTCACTTTACTTGATTTCAATCGTTATTGTCATTCTATTTAGTTAATTATTCTTGCTAAGTAGACAAATCAATCCACGTGTCCTTTAAATCACTGTACAAATTCAACTGTCCCTTTTAAGGGTAAACACAAACCTTTACACGAGATCTTCAACTCTTAGTTTTACCTTATATAAACACACACAGACACTTTAAAGTTTAAACTGAATCATATATCAGGAAACAAAGGAAATAAGCGAAATGTCAAGCTTATAGCTTACATTCTCCAACGAGAAGTGGCAATTTCAGTACTTCACTCAATTAACTAGAGAATAGTACTATATAAATAGGTTTAATTCACTTAAACGTGTTTCTCAGCTAAACAAGATTTGAAGATGTAGCTCAAACCTTAGATTACCTAATTATACTCATATAAACACACAGATACACTTCAAAATTTAAACTGAATCATATATAGTGAGACAAGGAAATAAGGAGATATGTTAAGTCTGTAGCTTACATTCTCCAACGAGAAGTGGCAATTTCAGTACTGTCACAGTGAAATAGCGAATCGAGTGTATAAATAGGTTTTAATTCACTTAAACGTGTTTCTCAGCTAAATACGATTTGAAGATCTTCAACTTATTTTACCTTATACTCATATAAACACACAGAGACACTTTAAAATTTAAACTGAATCGTAAATCAGGAAACAAAGGAAATAAGGCGAATGTTAAACATTCTCCAACGAAAAGTGGCAATTTTAGTACTTCACTCAATTAAATATCGAATCGAGTATATAAATAGGTTTAATTCACTTAAACTTGTTTCTGAGCTAAATACGATTTGAAGATCTTCAACTTATTTTTCCTTATACTCATATAAACACACAGAGACACTTTAAAATTTAAACTGAATCGTATATCAGGAAACACAAGGAAATAAGGAGAAATGTTAAGTTAGGTTTAATTCACCAAAATTTATTTCGTCTGCTAAATAAGATATGAAGATGTAGCTCAAACCTTTACACGAGATCTTCAACTTAGTTTACCTAATTATACTCATATAAACATACATAAACACTTTACAGTTTAAACTGAATCATTTTTTATTTTATTTTTTGATCAAGTAAAATTATTTTCATTCATAAACATGGGCAAAGAACGGCCGTATACAAGGGATATACCAAAAGATAAAGAATCTATAAAATATGATTCTCTACAAACTCCACCCAATCCTCTATACAACTAGGAACTTTCTAATTACACCAAAAGAAAATAAGGGAGCGAAGACTGCTCCTCAATTGAGAAAACTTGACTCTATTCCTTTAAAAGCTCTCTTGTTTCTCTCATTCCAAACTACCCACATCAATGCAAGCGGAGTTTAAACTGAATCATATATCGAGAAACACAGGGAAATAAGGCGAAATGTTAATTCTGCAGCTTACATTCTCCAACGAGAAGTGGCAATTTCAGTACTTTGCTCAATTAAATAGCGAAGAGAATCTATAAATAGGTTTAATTCACCAAATTCGTTTCTCAGCTAAATAAGATATGAAGATGTAACTCTAAACTTTACACAAGATCTTCAACTTGATTTATCTTACACTCAATATAAACACACAGAGACACGTTCAAGTTTGAACTGAATCGTATATCAGGAAATAAGGCGAAAAAGTGGCAATTTCAGTACTTCACTCAATTAAATAGCGAAGAGAATCTATAAATAGGTTTAATTCACCAAATTCGTTTCTCAGCTAAATAAGATTTGAAGATGTAGCTCAAACCTTTACACGAGATCTTCAACTAACAAACGTATACTCATATAAACACACAGAAACACTCTAAAGTTTAAACTGCATGTATATCAGGAAACAAGGAAATAAGGCGAAATGTTAAATTAAATAAGCGAAGAGAGTCTATAAGTAGGTTTAATTAACCAAAACCTGTTTCCTTAGACGTCAACTAATAAACTTATACTCATATAAACACACAGAGTCACGTTATCAGGAAATAAGGAGAAACGTGAAGAGAGTCTATAAATAGGTTTAATTCACCAAAACCTGTTTATAATTTACCTTACACTCATACATTTACACAGACAGATACACTTTAAAATTTAAACTGAATCATATATCAGTAAACAAGTAAATAAGGAGAAATATTAAGTTAGTAGCTTACATTTTCAGGCGAGAAGTGTTGATGTTTGAACTGGAAAATGCGTGAAAGACGGGAGAGGAGTTCACCGGCGTCGGAGAGAAGATGCCGGGATCGGCGTCGGAGATCGCCGATGATCGAAGTGAAGTGAAGAAAGCGTTAGCGATAGCCATGAATCAAAGAGAGAGATTTTCAGATCAACGGTGAAGTGACTGGAGTTCTAGAGATGAATGTGAATATATATACTCCCTCCGTTTAAATTTATATGAATGTATTTGGTAGCGCAACATTTAAGAAAGAGAAAAAAAATTTAAAACTTATGATTTAAAATAAGTCTTAAAAATTTGTGTGGTTATAAATTATTTATAAAGTGAATTTATTTTCAAATTAGGAAAAAAATTATTTATTTTAGCACCAATTAAAAAAGTAATAAGTTCAAATAAATTGAAACAATAGTATTAGGGATGGCAATTAGGTAGGGCAGGGCGGGGCAGGGCAGGGCAAAGTCATAATAAGGCAGGGAAACATATAAATGAGGCGGGCGGGGGTAGGGGGGGGAAAAATTTAATTTTTGAAAAGTTTTAATAGGGCAGGGTAGGGCAAGAAATGGGTTATAAGTGGGTTGGGTAAAAAATAATTATTTTATTCTTGTTCCTTAGTTTGAATCCACATTTTGAACCGTCGTTCTTTACTACTAAAAGTATAAGCTTGATTGCTTGAAAGTTTGTAAGATTTCTCATTTTTGTTATTAAATTCTTATTTGTTAAAATGTGACTTCTAGCATAAATTAAAATCAATATTTTTTTATTATAAAACTAAACTTAAGAAGTAAACCCAATAATAGAACTATTATATTTGTTTAAGCTTGTACAAAACCTTTCCTATTTATCGCAAAAGTGATCGCCTAATTAACTGATCTTACGATTAATAATATTCATTTAGAAGAAATCACTAAAAAGACATCTACAAAAAGGTAAAATACTACTACTTGCCAGTTATACTTACATCACAAGTTTGTCTTTAGTAATTAAGACAAATCATTTTTTTTAACTTAGACATTTCTTCAAACTTATTTAATTATACTAAAGATGATTTTGTGTATTCTCATGCTAAACATAGTAAAATATGTAAATTCTAGTTCTATTTTGAAATTTGAACGATCAAAAGAAAAAATTCAATTTTAGGAACTAATCATTCATCTAATTGTTTTTAAGAAAATATGTCATGCGTCGAAGTAAAAAATAAAGAGGAAAAATGAAAGATAATATAAACGGGGCAGGGCGGGGGCAGCGGGACGAGCAGGGCGGGCGATTTCTCGAAAAAAAAGCGGGGGCGGGGCGGGGACGGGTCAAAATCGGAGGTCAAGACTTGCCCCGCCTTAACCTGCCCTAACCCGCCCTATTGCCATCCCTAAGTAGTATGTGTTAGAGATATTTCTCTTTAAGAACTAAGATAGCAACGTTAGGTGCAAGTCTGCATCAGCGTTGTAGACTCCACTTGATTGATGCAGTATAGATGCCACATCAGATGGGTCCCATTACAGCTCTTTTTCATTTAGAGGTTGTTTGGTTTGGCTTATTTTAAACTCCGATTTGGATCTTGATTTTGAAGTTGAAATTTAAAAATTGAAAATTTAAGTTTTTGAAATTGTGAGGTTTGGAATTTAAAGTTGTGTTTGGATATGCATTTTACTTGAAAAAAGATTGAAATTTTGTGAGTGGAAGTCTCAAAAACCCATTGGAACTTGAAGTTTTTTTAAAAATAGATTTTCAAAATCTGATCCAAAATATATGGCCAAATAGATATTTGAAGATAAATTTTTAAAATTTGATCCAAAATCTATGGACAAAAGCTAGCTAAGTGTTTTTTGGCTTTTAAACTCTTTTTCTACTTTTTGTAATGTTTGGAAAAATGGAACGTGCTTTTAAGCATATATTTTTAGGTTAAAAAAGTACAAACATAAGTTAAAAACTCTTGCCTTATAAGTTATTTTAAAAAGTTAATCCAAATACTCTCTTAAGAAATTCGCTTGTTTGGATCATTCCATGGTTGTTAGATATGTTTCATAATTTTATGGTTTTGTACGTGTATTATTTTAATAAATAGAATAATATTTGGACAGCTTATATCATTTTTGTCATTGTATAATAGCACAATCCAAAAAATTGAAAAATAAACCTACAATATAATAAAGAAAAATAGAATAGCTATTATAAAAAGATAGAATAAAGAATAAAATAAAATTATTAAATAATTAACAAAGGCAAAATGAAATAATAATAAGAAAAGATGTAAATGCAATCATATTAAGTCTGTTGTCACATAAAATAAGATTTTTCCTTGTTATATAATCATGAATTTAAGAGATAGAATATAATAAGATTCAAGCAGAATCAAAATATTTTTTATTTAAAAATTAAAATTTTAGTAATACCGTACAATGGGTGATAACCATCCAAACAAGGTATTGTAAACGAGGATAGCAACTTCGGTGCAAGTATGCATCAGCGTGTGGACCCACTTGCCGAGGTATAGACGCCGCGTCATATGGGCCCCATTACAGCTCCTTTTTTATTATTCTTCTGTTTTTTTTTTTTTTTTTTAATTTAACTCTTGAATTTTCAACTTGCTCAATCATATTTTAGAATTGTTCTTGTACCAAATAGTATTGCAAGTACATTGTACTATAATTGTTCTCCTCCAATAATGAGGGTGGTTTTTTATTTATTTGTTTTATTTATATTTATTTTATTTTAACTATTATAGAAGAGTGGGTTTGGTCATTTCACTCATATTCTATAATAGTATAATAATAAAAAAAAAAAAGGTGAAGTCCACGTGAAGAATTAAAAAATTGATTGAAAAAAATTAAATGGTAAAGGTACGCTTAGAGAAATTCAGGAAAAAAGAAATAACAATTTAAATTGAACACAAAAACCGCTAACGAAGTTATAAAATCAAAAGATTTAAAATTTATACCTTTGGGTAAGGATAAAAATGCACTAATTTCAGACACATACGTCTCACACAAATAATGAGGAATAACATCAAGAAGACGAAATATAAATGGTCATATTTTCTTAAAATGATGAATTTATAGGGGAGTGGGTTTGGTCGTCAACCCACTCTTCTATGATAGTAATAATAATAAAAAAAAAATAAGGTGGGTTTACGTGAAGAATTATGAGACAATTGAAGAAAAAAAATAAGGTGGGGTCCACGTGAAGAAGTAGGAGACAATTGCACAAAAAAAAAAAAGGACATTTAAATAATGATAATAAGTTCAGAAAATGGTAAAGGTATGCTTAGAGAAAATTTAAAGAAGAAAAATTCAGGAAAAAAAAAATAACGATTTAAATTGAACACAAAAACCGCTAAAGAAGTCATAAAACTAAAAGATTTAAAACTTATACCTTTGGGTAAGGATAAAAATGAATTAATTTTAGATACATACGTCTCACGCAAATAATGAAGAATAACATCAAGAAGACGAAATATAAACGGTCATATTTTCTTAAAATGATGAAGTTGGTCTATACTTAAAAATTTAAGAGTACAACAGATGCAAACACATGAAAGCGCTTTTCAGTATTGTTGAGTAGAAATAGATGATGACATGAAATTCGGTAGGAGAAGGTGTATTTCAAATCTTTCAATTCGAGAATCAAACCAGGAAAGCCATATATGGGAAAAGCGGATTAAGTAAAATAATTTATTAATATTTCCAATTAATTGAATTATAATACTTTTTACAATAGAAATTCCATAATTATATTACTAAAAGGTACTCTCTCTGTCCTAATTTATGTGACATAGTTTAACTAGGCATGAAGTTTAAAAAATAAAGGAAAGATCTTTGAAACTTGTGGTCTAAAACAAGTCATAGATATTTGTGTGGATTTAAATTATTTCATTAAAGGTAAAAGGAGAAGTTTGAAGTTAAATGATTTCTAAACATAAAAATATATCATTCTTTTTTAGACAGACTAAAAGAAAAGTGTGATACTATTTTTTGTGTTGGGCCCGTGCTAGCACGGGCTTTCATCATCTAGTATACTATATATAAGCATGAGTTTGGAGGTGGTTTCGTCGTCCACCTCCAACTCATGTTAAAAAAAAAGTGGACCCCATATTTTAAAAAATCAAGCAATATCAAAAAAAAAAAAAAAAAAAAAAACGTGCACCCCATATTAAAAAATAAGCAATATAAAAAAAATGTGGACTCCATATTAAAAAATCAAGCAATATCCATGTAATTCTCAAAGTATCCCCATTAAGTCAATAATGGTAATTAATTTTTCAAAAGTAGTTCGAATATATTATTATCAAGTTTCATTTTTAAAAAGTTACTATTACAACCGATTACGTTTTGTAGTTAAATGGGTGATATCTTACCTCACCAAATTTAAAAAAAAAAAGCGTGGACGCATATTAAAAAATAAGAAATATCAATAAAAAAAATGTGGCCATATTAAAAAATCGAAAGCAATATCCATATAATTACTCAAAGTATCCCCATTAAGTCAATAATGGTGATTAATTTTTCAAAAGTAGTTCTGAATATATTATTATCAAGCTTCATTTTTTAAAAGTTACTATTGCAACTAATTACATTTTGTAGTTCTATGGATGATATCTTACCTCACCAACTGTAATTCTATAATCAAATTAATTGAATATTGTTACACACCGATAAAAATAAATTACTCGGATGTTTATTGCGATCTTGTTTAATATCCTAAAAAAGAAACTAATATGGGTATTACATTCTCAAAAGGCATTTTCCAATGTCTTAAGTTTCTAATTATATACGGAGCACCATAATAATCAAAATAATTTATTAGTACATACTTATGATAGGTTAAGTAAAAAAAAAAGGATAGAAATCTTATACCGCATCTATGCCCATGTTATATGACACAATATGCATAATCACCATATGTATAAAAAGTTTCACGTTTTAGCCTAGGGGAATGGTAGTTCAAATGACGTTTCCGTATTTAGAAGTAGTTAAAAATTCAATAAGTTTTCGAATTCTGGTTCAAATTTGATTAACGCATAGTTTAAAAAGTGTTTATTAGCCTTTTTCTTAAATAAAGTCATATAAACTGAAACAAAAAAATAACATCATGGCACAAATTATTGAACCCGTGCTCCCAAAAATTCTATCTTTACATACGCGACTTTCAAGAAATGTTGTAGAATATATCAATTCTTTTTATAATTGCATAAAACTAAAATTATAAATATATGTTGAATAAAATTAGAAATATATGTTGGCACGGGCTCTGGTATCTAGTACTATATATAAGCATGGGTTGGGGGATGGATCGTCGTCCGTGCCAAAAAAAAAAAAAAAAAAGTGGACCCCATGTTAAAAATATAAAAAAAATCCTCCAAACTCATGTAAAAAAAAAATAGTGGACCTCATATTAAAAAAATTAAGCAATATCAAAAAAAAAAAAAAGAGTGAACCCCATACGTGGACCCCACCTTTTTTTTTTTATTATTATACTATTATAGAAGAGTGGGTTGACGACCAAACCCACTCTTCTATAACAGTTAAAAAAACAAGCAATAAAAAAAAATGCACCGCATATTAAAAAATCAAACAATATTTATGTAATTCTCAAAGTATTCCCATTAAGTCAATAATGGTGGATTTATTGCCACATGCGTATCAACCCATTAGTGGGAACAAATGATATTATTGTACAGCAAAAACCGTGGACCCCATATTATTGCTTTTCTTCAAAAGGTTAAGTAGTCAAACCATATAATTTCCTTTCTTTTCTTATATTAGCTTAAGATCTAATCTAGATATTTAACTATTGTATTTTCTATTCCGCCATGTCATTTATTTGTTATGTTTACTAAAATAAATATACTTAAAATATTTATATTTTAATTTTTATTCTTACTCTAATAAATATGAAAAGAGATTAATGTCGTAAAAGAAAAAATAATATTAAATGGAGATCGAATAATAAATAAGATAAATTAATCAAATTATAAATTTAATTGACGTTTCCTTAAAAAAAACGTGCAAAAGACAACATGACAAGTAAAATGAGCTAAACCAAGAATATCACCAAAAAATAAAAAACAGTAGTTCGTCGTTTAGATAGAAAATCAAATTTCTACTTTGTTTCATTTTAAACATGTAAAATTAATTTAATAATTTGAATTAGAATTATCCAAATCAAAATTTGATAAAAAATAATAAGTATTGTTTAGGTCCAATCTATATACATTAACAATAGAATATTTTACACCTTTAAATTAATCGAATTAAAATTTAAAGTATCAACTAATGCTTAAATATTGCTATTATTTTGTCTGAAAGAGAGGAAAATAGTTTTGTTTTAAACAAATCTTCTCTTTTAAAAAGTATTAATAAATTTTTGCAAACTTTATATTCATACCAAACACTAATATAATAAAGTTTTGGATACGGAGCACAAACTACAATGTTATATTAATCGTGTTTTGAACATAGTATATATATGTGTGTGTGTGTGTTTATTAGCAATATAAAATATATATCTTATCACTACCCAAACAAAGCTACATACACATAGATACACTATAATCCAATGCGAAGCACGGGCATTGGAGGTGGTATCGTCGTCCACCTCCAACTCATGTTAAAAAAAAAAAAAAAAAAAAAAAAAAAGTGGACCCCATATTAAAAAAAAAGCAATATAAAAAAAAAGTAGACCCCATATTAAAAAAATCAAGCAATATAAAAAAACAACTACATACACATAGATACACTATAATCTAAAATGTTGAGCCCGTGCGCAGCGCGAGCATACACCATCTAGTTTTAATTAAGAAATTTGAAACCACTTGCTAACTTGGATAATCCTTGAGTTGGGAGGTATGACTAATATAATATGACAAGGCTATCTTGAGTTGAAATTTTCTGTTAAAAACTATTAAATTCTGAAATTGTAATGAGGTTAAAGAATATTATGGATGGAGTATAAGGTTTTGGTTTAATCGATCAAATGATTGAAATTTGAGAAAAAAATGGAAAAGTAAATGGCTAGATTTATGAGCATGTTATTGCTATGAATCTGAAAATGATAGATATGACTAATATGATATGACAAGGTTATCTTGAGTTGAAATTTTCTGTTAAAAACTATTAAATTCTGACATTGTAATGAAGTTAAAGAATACTATGAATGGAGTATAAGGTTTTGATTTAATTGGTCAAATGATTGAAATTTGAGAAAGAGTGAAAAAGAAAATGGCTACATTTATGAGTATGTTATTGCTATAAATCTGAAAATGATAGATATGACTAATACAATAGGCTTAATTACATCATAGGTCATGCTTTTAAATTTAGACACATAATTAGCACTACTTTTAAACCTCTTCAAAAATAGCAAATTTTATTTCCTTTAGAAAATGGTATACGGAACAAAACTCCCCCAAATCAGGGATTCAATTGTTTATTCATTATTATCATTTATCTCACTTTCTTAAAGGATAAACCCTCTTTATTATCATTATCTCTCTTCAAACATCTACATTTTTCTTACTTCTCTCTCTTCTTCAACCAATACATCCCCCTATCTGCTACTAACTCATCTCCTCATTCATTTCCATTTTTCCTTGTTGCTGTGGGTTTTCGAGCATTTGCATATGCACTTGCGATTTACGTTAAAAAAAGACTCATTAAAAATTTAAACGATGCAAAATTTGTTTTAAAAAAACCAACAAATACATTTCAAAACAATACATCCGAAAGATAATTATTATATGAGGTATAACTGCATAACAAATATTACTTAGGTCACACAAAAAATTATACATATATATAAAATTTATTACAAAAGATATAATAAAATATGAGGACTATAAATTTATTATACTAGATATAGTAAAATTATACGAGGTATGTAAAATATATTATATAAGGTGTAACAAAATTATACGAATGATATTCTATGTATAACGATATTATTATACTACTCATTCCCCACAATGTAGAATCAAAACTATGATTTTAGTCTCCATGAATGAACAATGAAATTAGACTAGGGAAAAAGTAGAAAAGGAAAATAAAATGCTGCCAATATATCTAATAGACTGGGGAGGAAGTAGAAAGGGGGAAAACATTAAAAAAGCAGTTATAGAAATATCTTATGAGCAAAAAAAGGAAGACAATGAGCAAAAAAGTAGGAAGATAATGTAATGGGTTATTATTGACGTGATTGGAATGAATCCTTATATGTAGCAAATCTGCTATAACTCTTTACCTGCCATTGAATGTTTAATTGTATTTACTGCTGAGAGTATGTAAATATTTTTATATTATTGTACATTTACGTTTTTTTCCCAATATAATATGACAAGGTTATCTTGAGTTGAAATTTTTTGTTAAAAACTATTAAATTCTGAAATTGTAATGAGGTTAAAGAATATTATGGATGGAGTACAAGGTTTTGGTTTAATTGGTCAAATGATTGAAATTTGAGAAAAAGTGGAAAAGTAAATGGCTAGATTTATGAGTATATTACTGCTATAAATCTAAAGTTGATACATATGTAAACATAGATTTGTAAGCGATAAATAGTTACTAATTGTGAAGTACATGATAGTTTTTATGACGTTGCATCTAACAAAGGGGGAAAAAATATAGGCTCCTAATATATTACAACAGAATATGTATGCTACACTATGGCAACATAAGTATGTCCCTAACACTATGGCAACATATGTATGTCCCTAACATATTACAACACCAGATGGATGTATGTATATCCGAAAAGTCAAATTCACACTCCAACTAATCGGGCGACCTATTACGCCCTTATCTTTATTTTTTGTAAAACTAATACCACCTTAACGCACATATAACCAGTAACATGATGGGAGGCGTTCTACACTCGCGCCATATCATCGTCATGTCACTGCCACATCGATACTATATCAGATTTCAAAAAAAAAATGTCATGTCATCCTAATTACTTCTTCCTCACTATACACTACCAAACTCACCAATAAACCACCACCATTACCGCCATTATCACCAAATACACATCTCCCATAACCATACTCTAGAAGGAGAAAACTAAAATAAGCTTGGGATTTTCAATTTGAAGTAATCTTAGCAAATCAATGCCAACAGAAATATATAAATGCATCCCAGAAGGTTCAAAAGCTTAATTCATCACAAAAATTTAAAAAATAACCATATGTTTGACCACCCAAAACTAAATCCACCATCGGAAGATGAAGAAGGGCAGGGTGGTATTGTTGGTCGTTAGACATTATGGGTGGCTGATGATACCATAATTTCAGAGAAAAATGAAAGATTTATGAACGTGGGTTTAAACTTGAAACTTTTGATCGGTTGATTTTGTTATTTTCATAGCAATATCAATATAAATAAGGTTAGGACGAGAGATATGAATTTGATTCAAGCTTGATCGAAAAAAATGAAAGCTCACCGGAAAACATGGGAGCTCGCTGGAAAGAGTTCGAAACAGTGGTGTTTTGAATGAGTCTGCTGTTGATTTTTAGTGGTAGTTCAATAATGGGTTTTAGGCGGAGAGATGGAAGGGTACGGTGGTGCTATGGTGGTGGCTATGGCGAAGGAAATAACTCTCAAAAATCTATTATACAAAAAATTAAAAGGAAAAATAAATAAATATCCCCAAAAAAGGAAAAAATAAATAAATTTGGGGGTGGGGAAAGTCATTTCTTTTTCTTCTTTCTTTCTATATTTTTTTTTTGGCCTTGTACTTTGTCTCCCACTCGCCCTTTTTTTCATTTTTATTTATTTTGTTGCCACTTATCCCAACAATTTGATAAAACATATTTTTAAAATAGTAACAAAGTATTAGTTCCACAAAAAATAAAAATAAGGGGGTAATAGATCGCTGGATTAGTTGGAGTGTAAACTCGACTTTTCGGATATAGTTCGGGGTGCAATCTATGTCTTTTGCCTATATATATATATATATATATATATATATATATATATATATATACGCGAAGGAATGATATCCAATGCCCCAATTTCATGGCACCAAGTCACGCCACACCATTAATCACTTATTAATTTTTTTAGTAGTTTTCATAAAATAATATACAATTTGTGGCTGGTCAAAGACCACCGATTCTGCCAAGCACATGCTTATCCCAACATATGTACCAGAAAGATAAAACATATTTTTAAAATAGATTTAACAAAGTAAATATCAAAGCTTAAAGTCTCACTTATCTCGAATTCACAACTCAAGCACCCTTTTCAATAAATCAGAACTACGTTCTCGGGTCTTCAGATCACCTTAAACTATACAAAATAAGTTTAGAATGGTCAAAAATCATTATGTGCTTGTTTTCTTAATATTTAACACCGACTAAATTTACGGCTAAAGATTGACCCAAAAAAGTTAAATCTGGGCAACAAGTAAGTATTCTCGCACCATGACCACCAACATTCTCCTCGGCAATATGGTTCCAGAACACTGATCAAAATTTAATTTTGATAATGTTTGCCCTTCCAAATTGACGATTTGGTTGAAAACTCATGGGCTAGACTTTCTCAAAATTTTCTCATGTTTCTACCATAAAAAATGTCTAAAAATAATCCTGTAATAAAGTTAAATAAAGGTTGAAGATTGTTACCTTGATGCTTTGGGTTGAAGTTTCTATTTTAATAATCTTTTTTTTCTCTTTCTTTTCTTTTCTCCCGGTGTAATTCTTTTCTTCTCTGTTGCATTTATGCATTTGTTATGAAACCAACGATCTGGTTATTTATTTTTCTTTTAATCATTATCTCTTTTTTTAAAAAATTAAATTACCAAATAACCCCTCATTAAAATTGAGATTATCACACTCATGGCTTTCTAAGGCCTCTAAATTTGGTTGGTTTGTTACTAACTTGCCACGCTCCTAAACTGGGTCGGACATGATTGACACTCAACTTGTACTATTCGTCGAGTGAACCATGTTCTAATTGTCCCATGGCTATTAATAAACTTAGTCCAATAATAAATCTTTTTCAAGTCTGCAATTAATATAGTCTTAAAAACTAAATTACGGACATAATGCAGAAAGCCTAAAAAAGCAGAAAGCCTAAAAACTGGCTCATGGACAAGCCAAGAGCCTCAAAGGAATAAAGTATAAATATAAAAACCTTGGCATTTTTCGGGAATAACATAACATTTAAAATAAAGAAAGTCAAAAAATAGCTTGCTAATGTTGGAATGAATCAATGAAGCATGCCATTGAATCTAGAAATACCTGCATCTAACCACGTGCTACGTCAAATGAGTATTTAATGCCTGGCACATGACGTGGCAGGTCCAATTAGGCTAAGTATTTGTGAAGAATACCCAACAAGTCTCATTGACAAACTAATAAGCGGAGGACAAGACTAGATTGGGCGACGCATTTATAACTACAATAAGAGGCAAAAAGTAAAGCAAGTAATCCACATAACAAATAACTATAAATATGGCTTTCTAAGGCCTCTAAATTTGGTTGGTTTGTTAAACTAAAACCGATAACCGCTCAAGCGAAGTGAAAACCAAGTTATTTTTAAAAGAATTAACTTTTTGAATAGATTTACATATAGTGTCCTTACATACGTAAGCATCTGGGAGCATACACGGGACAACTAAAGCTGTTAAGGGCCCTTGAATTATGCTTACTTAAGCTCGACCCATGTGTAGGGTTATCGTGTAGCTCAATCAAGGTCAACACATCTAAATATGCGTTAGTGGGGCTTTTGATTATGCTTACTCAAGCTCAACCCATTTATAAGGCCATCTGGTAGCTCAATCAAGCTCAACCAGACTGAGAAGGTTGGCTACTTCTCGCTATCGTGATACTCATACTTGGGAAGATTGTCTATTTTTTCTTTTCTTAATCTAATCACGTTAATATGAACTTAAGCTGAAGATCTGAGTAATATAAACAAATGCACATAAGGATACAATTTTATAAAAGTAGGTAACTGTAACTCCTCGTACTTTTCTATTATAGTGGTTCATAAATATATGTAGTTTATTCTGAAAAGCAATACAGATAATAATATGTGCACTCTAATCTAACCCTTGACTTAAGGAAGAAACATCAACTTACCTTTAATCAATTGTCAAGGTTTTCTATAAACGAATTCATGGATAGAATTTCATAGATAGCTATAGTTTAGAGGATAATTACGAAACATAGCTATAGTTTGTGTATTTGCGAAACATAGCTACATTTGCTTTATCAGATGGAAGAGTTGTATCAGGTGGTATTAACTGTATCAACAAAAGAGTTGTATCATGCAACGGGTATCAACTGTATCAGCAAAAGAGCTGTATCAGGCGGCGGGTATTAGCTGTATCAGGAGAGTATCAGTTGTATATCAACGCATCTTTGTATCAGCTGAAATCGCGTGAAAGAGTTGTATCAGTGCATATAATTACGCATGTGTATTGTTTATTTGCTACAAAACCTAAAATGTAGCTATGTTTCGTAAGCTTTTGAAACTATAGCTATGTATCGTAAATACAATCTAAATGTTTAGTTAATCTGATAAGCTTAGTTACTTTTCTACTCCCACATGCTTTTGATTTCTCCATTTGTGAATCTTTGAAAAAAATTTAATAAATTTTTACCCATCAAACTATTAATTACTCGTGGTTATGTTAAATTTGTACTGCTAGTCCATGTTTTAGCTTAATCTCATGAAAATCTACAATGAATGGTTGAAGTTGTTAAGCTAACTACCTTCTCAACAAAGTTTCTCCTTCAATTGAAATCTCATTTTGGTTCTTTATAGCTTCACATTGCTTCTGTCCAAACTTCATCATTTTACCCTTCAAACAGTGTTATGTTATAAAGTCACTAAATTTAGTACTAAAAAGTAGCAAACTCACCTTTTAAAGCGTCTCCACAAAACCCTAGGTTTAGGTCTTGAAGAACTTCTGAAATCTTTCGTGAATAACCTAGTGTGAAATTGATGGATTTAATGGTGTCAATCCAATATTTTTAACTCAAAAAAATAACAAAAATTTTACTTTGGGTAGATTGGTAAAGCTCTAGGTCGTTCTCCGCTCCATATATTTCTAAAAACTTGGCCAAATATTGAAAGTGACACAAATATCACTTTTACGGGGTATATATAGGCAATGGACCTGGGATAACCGTGTGAAACAGTTAGGAAATTGTGAAATATGGTTGAGATTTTCCCTTCGGCCCAAAATTGAAATTGGCCGCGCTTCAATTGTTTGCCATAGTTGGCCATCCGTGTGGCCATAGTTGAACTGTTTGCCACAGTCGCCTCGGGGTTCCCGTGACTGCTTTCTTTGTCCTTTAGTAAAAGGTCATAGCTATTCGTAAAGAACACAAAATCACGAACAACTCGATTTATATTAGAAACTAGACTTTAAGGGCTACAACTTTGATGTATAAACCATAGCCAATTTTGTTGCACAATGAGTGTAGTACTCCTTAAAAGTTGAGCCTTGTACAACATAGGGTGTATTCTTGTGTGTTTGTTTGCATTGCCATTTTCTACAACTCCAAATCTTCCCAGATGCACACCCTAACCTCGCTAACATACTTCAAGAGGTATAATACTCTCACATGAGTTCCACACACATCAAGATCACGTTATTAGTTCGAAATAATTTTTGATAACTACGATGCTTTATAGAAATCGAAGAGAAAAAATATGATTGAAAAGATTCAAAAATCTAATATCCATTATACATAGTCGAGTAATCGAAAAATTAGTAGGGTATAACATTTTTAGTAAATTGTTCATGAAATGTACAATTCACATAATGTTTAGGAAATTCTTAATAAGTGCCTTTAAATTATCTAGCATTAATTTTTATATGAAAAAAGAATTCCGGAAGGAAAAAGTCAAAACTATAATAAGGATTCTATCATTGAGTGAGAAACATGATAAAATTGCACTTGACTTAGAAATACACTATTTATTTTATACTAAAATGATAAAATATATAAGTAAATTTCGAGTTATTTAATAACTTTTCACCTAACTTAACTAATTTGTAAATTTTAAATAGGAAATTATAAAGAAATCAACACATGACAGGGTTGTCAGATAAGTCAAACAACGACGTGATTAGAATGTTAAATTTTTAATACTTGACTGTAATCATTATTTTCAATGACTTCTCGGTCTTTCTTTTTCCCCTTCCCAATCAAAATCCTTCCAAGTTGATTGGAACTAGAATGTTAAATTTTTAATACTTTGATTTTATATAAAAGAGGTTAGAACATAAAACCTCACGGATTTGCTTCCAATCAATAGAACGCGTGTCAATTAAATTTTCTTCCAATCAAAGCCACACTTTAACCTATATATAAGACTACAACTTTTCTCGCCATCTCATTCCATTCATTTGTATCCACGTTCAACGACGTTTCATCTTTTAAATTCTCCAATCACCTTCCCGTTTCCCTAACCACTCAACAAAGAACTTCATAGGCCAAAATCAAACCATACACTTTCCTCGCCATCTAATTCCATTCATTTCTATCCACGTTGAACCTTGTTTCATCTTTTCAATTCTCCAATCCTCTTCCCGTTTTCCTAACCACTCAGCAAAGAGCTTCATAGGCCAAAATCAAACCCTAAACTTTTCTCGCCATCTAATTCCATTCATTCCTACTCACGTTGAGCGACATTTCATCTTTTCAATTCTCCAATCTCCTTCTCGTTTTTCCCGACCACTCGTCGAGAACTCATAGGTCAAAATCAAACCCTACACTTTTCTACATCCACACCCATAACTTCCCTAGCTTCTCAATCCTTTTCACGCAAATGAAAATTCCAAAAAAAACTTGCTACAAAATTCTTCCCCCCAAAAAAGTTCATGACAAGACAAGTACCCCACCTACTTTAGTCCTTAGCATAAAGCAGCCTTGTTTTTAGTGACACTTTTTGCTAATAATTGAAAAATCCATTTTACCCCTAAATTTAGCGGGCTAAAACAAACGCGTCAACCAAATAACAGCCCAAAAAAATAAAAAGAAGAAAAGAAAAACAAAAAATCAAGCCCCCCAATATACTCGGTAAGCTTCTTTTTTTTCTCTTTCTTACTTTCTCTCTCTTTATTTCGTTTTTTCGCTACTTTCTCTCTCTTCGATCGGTTTCGATCAGTGAATGCTGGGTATGTTCTCGAATCTTCTATAGCTATTTGCTTGTAAATTGAAGTAATTTGTGTGAATTTTGTTAGTTTTCAGTCTTTTTACGGGTTGCGGGTCGGGTTGATAAACCCTAGAGTTTTAGCTTTGCTTGGAACTAGGGTTTGTCGATCAGTTGAAGTTGTGTGATTGTCAATTTTGTGTGATTCTGCATTTCAATTTGAGTTTTGTTCATTCAATTTTGAATTTTGCTTGAATTCAGTGTTCCAATTGCTCTTTCCACTGGCTAATTGTTTTAGTTGAATTGGACTGCAGATTTCTTTATCCTATGCCTTTAATTTAGTCAAAAGTTTTGATTTTTTTTTCTTTACTTCAAGTTGAATTATGGAATTTAGTGGCACTTATGCTTGTTAATTGACGTAATTTGTGTGGATTTTGTCAGTTCAGTCTTTACGGGTTGGGCGTAGGGTTGATAAGCCCTAGATTTTTAGCTTTGCTTAGAAGTAGGGTTTGACGATCAGTTGGAGTGGCGAGATTGTCAATTGTGTGTTATTCTGCATTTCAATTTGAGTTTTAAGCTGAATTTTTCTTGAATTCAGTGTTCCAGTTGGACTTTTCATTTGAATTATCGGTGAATTGAACTGCAGATTTCTTTACTTATGCCTTAAAATTAGTCAAAAGTTCCGTGTTTTTTTTTTTTTGAATCCAGACTTGAATTATGGAATTTAGTGGCACTTATGCTTGTTAATTGACGTAATTTGAGTGAATTTGTCAGTTTTCAGTCTTTATGGGTTGCGGGTTTGGGTTGGGGAAGGGTTGATAAACCCTAGATTTCTAGCTTTGCTTGGAAGTAGGGTTTGACGATCAGTTGAAGTGATGTGATTGTGAATTTTGTGTTATTTTGCATTTCAATTTGAGTTTTGAGCTGAATTTTGATTTGAATTCAGTTTTACAATTGCTCTTTTCATTTGAATTATCGTTGAATTGGACTGCGGATTTCCTTATGTTATGCCTTAAAGCTAGTCAAAAGTTCCGAATTTTATTTTATTTTTTGACTTCCGACTTGAATTATGGAATTTAGTGGTACTTATCTTCCATAGTTCTGTGCCTGTTAATTGACATAATTTGTGTGAATTTTGT
Source organism: Lycium ferocissimum (assembly GCF_029784015.1). Classification (NCBI taxonomy): domain Eukaryota; kingdom Viridiplantae; phylum Streptophyta; class Magnoliopsida; order Solanales; family Solanaceae; genus Lycium; species Lycium ferocissimum. The sequence goes on from NC_081347.1 coordinate 8,640,835, forward strand.
TAGTTTTTAGTCTTTACGAGGGTCGGGTTTGGGAAGGGTTGATTTTTAGCTTTGCTTGGAAGTAGGGTTTGACGATCAGTTGAAGTGGTTTGATTGTTAATTTTGTGTTATTCTGCATTTCAATTTGAGTTTTGTTCATTCAATTTTAATTGGAATTTGGATTTTGCGTGAATTCAGTGTTCCAATTGCTTTTCCTTATCTTATGCCTTAAATTTAGTCAAAAGTTCCGATTTTTTTTCTTCAGACTTGAATTATGAATTTAGAGGCACTTATGGCTTCAGATAAGATTTCAATTGGATTTTTTCTTTCTGAATTTATGTGAATTTTGTCAGTTTTCAGTCTTTACGGGTTGGGTCAGGGTTGATAAACCCTAGATTTTAGCTTTGCTTGGAACTAGGTTTGAGGATCAGTTGAAGTCGTGTGATTGTCAATTTCGTGTTATTCTGCATTTCAATTCGAGTTTTGCTAATTCAATTTAGTCAAAAGTTCCCCCCCCCCCCCCCCTTTTTTTTTTTTTTTTTTTACTTCAGACTTGAATTTTGGAATTTAGTGGCAGTTATGGCTTCAGATAAGGTTTCAACTTGTGTTGCCGCGATGTCATATGAGTTTATGTTCTCTATTCTTTGTCTTAATTTTTATTGAAAACTTTATTGATCAGTACTGAAAATTAGAAAAATTTACAGTTCATTGATGAAATGCATTTTATTTTACCCAAATAAATCGAAAGTTCTGTTGGAAATCCAATTAAAACCATTAGATGTTCCTAAATTTCTTTCTGTAGAATCTACTCTTGGTTGCTATGGTAATGGATTTGTCTAAACAATAAACAATAATAAGTGTCTTGCTGTATTTGTAGTTATAATGTGTTAAGTTTTATAGTGAAGAGATTATTGCTATAGTTGTAGTTATCATGTGTTAAGTTCTTGATGTGAAGAGATTATTTTTAATAATCCATGGCTTCCAAAGGGTGTGTTAAGTGAAAAGGACAATTAAATAGTTTCTCAAGGGCATTGGTTAGGTCCACTTCCTGAATTTTCGGCAAGCTTGACTTTCATTGGCTTTGTAGTATTGAGAATCTTTGGCAAAGCCGGAGTTTGATTGCCTGTTATCTTATGTCTTTAAAGGTTATAGCTTTAAGACAAGCTGATCTTTTTCTGGACCCAATTGTAAACGGGAAGATCTTTGGAGATATGATGTTCTAGTTCTGAGTTTGTAAATGGCTGGAAATGGGAGATTTAACTTGACATCAGCTAGCAGTGACTCGGGTTTTGTTGGCAACTACACCAATGGGCCTAAGGGGAGCTATACGGGTCCCACCATGGACAGGTCTGGGAGCTTCAGAGAGAGTTCAGACACCCGTATATTTGGTTCTGGGAAGGGTGCATCCCGGGGGACTGGTGCAGTTGTGGGTGATTTGCCTTCCCTGTCACAATGCTTGATGCTGGAGCCAATTGTAATGGGCGACCAAAAATATCCTCGTTCAGGCGAGTTAAGGAGAATGTTGGGCTTTACTGTTGGGAGCACTTCAGAAGACAATTCTTTTGGTGCTGCTCATTTGAAGTCTTCACTTCATGTGTCTATGGAAGAATTAAAGAGGTTCAGAGATAGCGTTGCAGAGACGTGCAACAAAGCTAGGTATTTTTGTCCTCTTAATCAATAAAACTAATTTTTCGGTGGACTAATTAGTTCTGTTGCATCCTTCTTCATGGTTTTGTATCTTTACTTTGTGCCGATCAGCACTCTCCTTCTCTTTCTTGTGTGTGTATTAACTAATGATCTTGGTGGCATTCTTTCTTGAGTATTGGATAAACTTTGATTGAAAGTGACCCTACTTTAAAGCTTAAGTTGTATGTGCTGAGTATGCTGTTTTTGTTTTGACTAGTGGTAGAGCTAAAAAGTTCAACGAATGCTTGCATAAGTTGACAAGATTTTCTGAAGGCATGCCTTCTAAGAAGCAACAGAGAAATGAGCAGTTAACAAATGAGAGATTAGGTGGTTCAAGCATGAAGATGGGAACACAGATACATCGAGGCCCTTCAGATCTTGTAACACAGAAGACAGAGGAGCGGCCGAAGAATAGTACTCTGAACAAGCGTGTACGCACATCAGTGGCAGAAACTCGGGTTTGTAATTAATATCATGTTATTTAAATTTGTTGACCTTCGAGTAGCTACTTTCTCTGACAATTGTATTCCATATCCAAGCAAAGGAGGTGTTTAGTGTGTCTGATAAAGCCGTACATGTTACTTTATCAAAAAAAAGAAAAAAAAAAAAAAGAAAAGAATGAAAGCCGTCTTTTCCCCTTAAATGTTCTTCTGCATAACCCACATGGTGCATATTTTTTCTGTTTATAAGATATATTGGAGAACAATGTATCTTCCTGTTGGCTATCTACTTTCTGGTATACCTCGTGTACAGGGTTTTTCTCCACAACATCAATAAAGAAAACAACATTAAGACATTGCTTTCGTAAAAAAAGGATATATGGGAGAAATATTGTTCTTCTACGCTGCTCATGGAATAATGAACATCTACTTACATGGGTTTAGAAAATAGAGGTGTGCATTACATATACTTCAAGTTTAGAAAAAGATAGAAATGATGCTAGGGCAGTAAGGGAAGAGACATTGTTCCCTAACTTGGAATTTTAGCTTATTTTCATGTAAATAATTAATATGAAGAAAGGAAAGCTACTCATATGTCATGATTGGCAGTTAATTAATCAACTTTTAGTTGGAGCAAGTTACTTTTTGCAAGCTCCATTTACAAGCATCGAGAGGCTGATGTTTCTCAGAATTTTTAATTACCTCTAATTGAACAGCCATAGATTATTTAGATCTTGCAAAGATGGAGGCACCCTTCCTGAAGGATCTTCCTCTGGTTATTCGTCAAATGACAGAGAGAATTGTGGCAGGACATGATTAAATGCTATCTTTGGAAATGGGTGGTGCATGATACTACTTGCCTTGTTTCCTCTCTGCACCCTTAAAGGAGCCTAGAATATCAGAAGTATAAGTTTTCGTTCGGCTGTTTCCTTTCTTCCTTTGTGTTGCAATGGAAGAATTCTTTCCTTTTATGCTCATCACTAGCATTGTGTTGTTAATGATTTTTTTGCTTTATGTTGAATGAATAATGTTGCGTATTACCTGCTGAGAATAATAAGCTTCATCTGCTTCTCCTTATATCAAAACGCCTAATGACCTTTTCCCTTTCCATATAATTCAGGCGGAACACCGAAATAGTGCTCTATCCAGGCAGCCGATGATAGTAAAGGATCGAGACATGTTAAAAGATAGTAATGCCGATTCTGATATGGCTGAAGAAAAGATCCGCAGATTGCCAGCTGGAGGTGAAGGTTGGGACAAGAAGATGAAAAGGAAACGATCAGTTGGTGCTGTCATTTCAAGGCCCTTGGACAATGATGGAGAGCCTAAACGATTGCTGCATCATAGACTTGCCAGTGAACCTGGCTTGTCACCTTCTGATTCCCATGGTTTCAGGTAATTGCTATTCTGGAATTATCCCCAAATAACATCACTTCCATCTTGATTTCATTCAGTTTAATATAATAATGTCCAGTTGCCCTATTTGCCGTCTAAGATGAAGGATAAGACTGGTTTAGATTTTCCGACTTTGTTGAGTTAACACATCAAGTTGAATTTCTTCATTAAAAAGCTACTTTTGGTTCTCTGTTGTACAAGACTGGAGATGTTTGTAGATGATGGCTTTAGTCCCGGGTTGCAAATTTCACTTTGAAGAAGTGTTAGGACATTTCTATTTAAATTGTCCAGTTCTAGATAGGTTTAAGAAAGTAAAGGAATTACTTCACATCTTGTTGTAAGATATAGCGGGTAAGTTCTTTACTTCAACGAAATGCTGTACTCTTCTAAGGCAGCAGCTTAAGCTTTGAGCATCTTGTTTTAGTTGGAATGTAAAGAATCACTTGGGAGAATAACTAGTGAAGAGAAAATAGCCTAACATATATGTATATATTGAGTGCGCTCTTTGGTTCGTTGCCTTCTAGACTGCCCTCGTCAGATCAAGTACCAGTTCTTTGCGGGTAAGCCTACTTAAGTTGGGGAGAATTGTCTTTTACCAACATCTAGTGTTTAATTGACATGATTCTACCTAGAACTCGGTCAAATAGAATCATTCATTTCATGTGCCGTCAATCTCTTATTCATTCCTTGTTTTGCTGCTTCTTCGTGTGAATAGTTGTTTTTCATGTCCCTTATAAAAATAGTTTTTCATGTCCCTTATAAAAATAGTTGGTGTCTAAATGGGAAGATTTCAAGAGGAATCACATTTGGCCTTTATTTTTTGTAGGTTGAACTAAGGAACTAAACTGAAATTGGATACATAATTTGATGCTTTACCGTGCATGTTTGACTACTGTGATCTTTGAACGTTCTCTCTTTATTTTTGCACCTACTTTGTTACCTAGCACTCTATGTTGTACTCACCAACTCTTTTGCACAGGTTGGGAATATCAAGCGGTGCTGGTAGCATTAATAAGTCAGATGGCTCATCACCTGCTGGTTCTAATGCCCGTTCGATGCTTAAAAATGAACAGGAAAAGTCTGCTCTTTGTAGGGATCCAACTGCTGGTCTGAATAAAGAGCGGATGCTGGCAAAAGGCAGCATCAAGTATGTCTTAGTTTGTGATAAATTTGTTTTTATCTCCTAACTAATGGGTGTTCTCAAGCTGAATTCTTACTATGTGGTTTTCTTCCTCTAGGTTGAATAGTCGTGAGGAGAACCATGCTCTCTGTCCCAGTCCACTAGCAAAAGGGAAGGCCTCAAGGGCACCACGGAGTGGCTCCCTTGCTGCTGCTAATTCACCCTCTAACGTTCCCCGTTTACCTGGAACCTTGGAAAGCTGGGACCCACCCCCAAATGTCAACAAAAATCTCGCTGTTGGTGGGGCTAATAATCGGAAGCGTCCATTGCCCACAGGATCCTCATCTCCGCCCATAACACAATGGATTGGTCAGAAAAATCAAAAAATTTCTCGTACAAGGAGGGCTAATCTTATCTCACCGGTTTCAAACCAAGACGAGGTGGAGGTGCCATCAGAGGCATGTTCGCCTTCTGATTTTGGAGCTAGGTTAACTCCTGGTGTAACAAGTGGTTCTATTCTTTCAAAGGCTGTCAGCAATGCTACACAAAACCTTAAAGTTAAAGCTGAAAGTGTTTTATCCCCTGCCAGACTCTCTGAAAGTGAAGAATCTGGTGCTGGTGAAAGCAGATTAAAAGAAAAGGGTGGGGGTACTTGTGAAGGTGAAGAAAAAACTGTAAATACTGTTCAGAGTAATGGGATGTCTACCTCACATATGAAGAAGAACAAATTTCTTGTCAAAGAAGAAACAGGTGATGGCGTGCGAAGGCAAGGCCGAAGTGGAAGAGGCTCGGTATTTTCTAGGAGTAGCATTTCTCCTAGAAGGGAGAAGTTTGAAAATCAAGTCACAGCCAAGCCACTTCGTAACTCAAGGGCGGCTTCAGAAAAACACGGAAGGTGCTGGTGTTTTTACTGAAGAAGGTTTTTGAGCTTTTACTGTTTCTCTTCTCCATTAACTTAAATTATATTTGATTGTGGCAGTAAGTCAGGCCGTCCTTTGAAAAAGCACAGCAAAGGGTTCTCTCGTCTTGGGACTCCTTTGAGCAGTGGTTCTCCTGATTTCACTGGTAAATCCCTCATTTGCATACTTCATTAAGTATCTCAGTGTAAAATATTCCTTCACTAGTGTGGAGTATGTCTCTTAAATTTTTAATGAACTAGTTTTCCCTTTTCCAGGATTTGGTTTATGTTTCTTAAATTTTTAATGAACTAGTTTTCCCTTTTCCAGGATTTGGTTTTTTTCAGTCTCTATATGTCTTTTAATGAACTCATTTGCCTTTATCCATGATTTGGGAGGTTATGATGTGATTCATTGGAGAAGAGAATAGCTGATTTGTTTTTGTATTTCCTTCTGTTCAATGAAATGTGAAGTCAGTTTTCACTTTTCAGTACATTATCAGCTGTTTAGAATGAGCTGGGATTGATTGTGGACAAAGAAATGAAGGGGTTGAAGTAAAGGAATAAGAAATGGCTAAACTTGTATCATAGATACTACTGAACTTGTGCGGGCAATTTCCAGTGATTGATGAGTTCCACTGTTTGATATTCACGTTATAGTTTTGGTGCTACCCTAGTGCGGGCTGACAATTAGCAAATTATCTAGGTGGTTCTGGTTTTCCCCCTGCCTCAAACAAGTAATCCTGCTATTACATTTTCCATATTTCAGGGGAATCAGATGATGATCGCGAGGAGCTCCTAGCTGCTGCAAACTTGGCATATAGTGCTAGTAGTATGTGTCTGACATCAAAGTTCTCCGCTCACTCTGTTGTATCTCTTTTTTTTTTTTTCTGTTGGGAAAAATTATAAACAATGAGGCACTTAATTTATTTGGTTGCTGTTGTAGTTCATGCATGTTCAAGTGCATTCTGGAAGAAAATGGATAGACTTTTTGCTTCTGTCAGTGCAGAGGAGAAATCCTACCTTCTGGAACAGGTGACAACTACTGATGATTTTGATTATACCACACAGATATTCGCTTTGTCTGATAGTAGATGTTCTTATTAAGTCCTATTCATTGATGCTTTATCAGCTGAAATCAGCAGAGGAATCTCATACGAATCTCTCTCAAACTCTAAACCATACCAATGATGTTCAGGTACTTACTGATACCTAATTATCTTTATCTTGCATGATGACATTACTTTTTGCAGTGATTTGCTTGGTGGATAGTTTATGCCAAAAGTGGGGGATAAGACATTTCTGTGTGTTTCATTTGTTTTGGGGATTGAAACTGGCTTCTGGTGGGCCAGCTAGGGGCCTTTGGGTGCTTATATCCCTTCACTAAATTCTTTCCCTCCTTTGCACCTTCCTTAGATTTTTTCCCCATAGCTTTCCGGGTTTCAATGTCGTTTATATGTTAGCCTCAATCCCTGTGCCACCACCTGAAATTCTTTTTGAAGTGGTTATTCTCTGTTTTTTGTTTTTGTGGGGTTTCTCCTAGCTGTTTCATTTGTTGCTTGAAGCATACTACTGTGTAAAAGCGTCGTATTGTATTTAAGTGTATTCATATTGTGTTTAAGTGTATTCTTAGTAATTCCTGGTATTGAATCAAGTCTAAAGTTATAATCTTTCCTTTAAACCTATGCATAGACAGGAATCTGAAAGTTATCCCTCTCTTAGTCCTTCACCATAATTTGGGCGTTTGTAAAATCTCCTAATGGATTCTGCACTTTTTGAAAAATTCATCCCTGCTAATATCAAGAGAGAAACAAACAACACAGCAGATCACCATGTCACCTGTAGGTCACGGGTTTGAGCCGTGGAAGTAGCAACTAATGCTTGCATTAGAGTAGGTTGTCTACATCACACCCCTTGGGATGCGGCCCTTTCCCGGACCCTGCTAGCGCCTGATTCTTTGTGCACCAGGCTGCCCTTTTTTAAACAAACAACACAGCAGATCTAGCAATCTTGTATTTAGAGAATGCGTTCTTTTATATCTTTACTTTTTGTTGTATTGATATGTATCACTTGACATGCTTGAGTCACTGTCTTTTTTTGATGAAGTAATTGATTCTATTCAAGGCATCCAGAAGATGCAAAGTAGTTTCAAAAGATTGAGCACCAGAATGTCAGCTCTAGTACATAACTAAAGAGCAAACAAAATCTAAAAGGCTATCAGGGAATCTATTGGGGATAAAAAGGCCCAACTATGTAAATAAAAAAGACATTTAGCTTTGAGCATAGTTTGACTAGTTGAAAGTCCATCAAAACATCTACTATTCCTTTCATTCCATATAGTCCAAAAAGATGGCAGCTGGTATCATCTTCCAAAACTTCTTGATGGTGCTGTCAACTTTCCATTGGACTCTTCCCTGATAGTGTTTCGCATTACCCATTTGCCAAAAAGGTGAGGAACATATGCCATAGATCTGCTGCAGCTGAGCACTGCAGGAAAAGATGGCTTGGGTTCTGATTCTCTATTACACAGTAGCACCTGTTCACTTTTGGAGGACTCTTCAAAAATGCCGCCCAGTTCGTTTTGGGTTCTGCAAAAGTAGTGTATTTTTGGAGGATCAAACACGGGTGTGGCAACATATTTTGAGAGTCCGAGCAACATAGCCTCCCAGTACAAGACTGTTGTTATCCTTCTTATGCTTACCGTGAATGGATCATCTGGATTATCTATATTAATTAAACAGGTCTTGCTAATTCTCATATTCTACTGCTGCCTGTTGGAACTTAAGATATTATTTTAACTATATATCATATGTTGTTGGCTACTGCTTTAGCTAAATACTTCTCTTGATGCTTGCTTTCCCAGGATGATCATGCACATGATGGAACTTCTATTTCTGATACTTCATCTGTTGAGAAGAACAGATGCATCAAGAATCAAAATGGCTTGAAACTGCCATCTGATACAGAACTGGTCGATCGATTTCACGATTCTATTCTAAGTGCAAAATTTGACTCAGATAGAATATTTGACAAAGTTACTCCACTTTACCAAAGAGTACTGTCAGCTCTAATTATAGAGGATGATATTGAAGAATATGAAGAAAACGGGTTTGACATATTTACGTCACCGCATAATGGTCCAGAAACATTATTGCATGGTACACGTGTCATTGACTCTGAGAGTAGAAAAATGAATAGGACAGAAGTTGAGTACGATACAGTTTTTGGATCTCAGATAAAGAAAAATGGGACTGGAAATGAGTTTGTTTCCTGCAATGGATATGGTGCATATCATAGAAACCCTGATGTCCGAGGACCTCCATACAGTGATGAGATGTCACGAGGAGATAATGGATATTTGCATTCAGAGGTTGGGCTGTTTGTAGGCCTTTCTGAATGTGATCCGGATGTACCACAAAGGTTGCAGATTAGTAGTTTTGGTATTTCCTCATTTGAACGTCAATATGCACAGATGGCTTTTGATGATAAACTTTTGCTAGAGTTGCAGAGCATTGGCCTCTATATTGAACCTGTGGTATGCTTTCTCCAAGTGGTTTCCTTCCTCCTCAATGCTTACTAATTTGCATTTTTCACTTATGAGTGGCGTAAGAGTGGTATTTTTCACAAGTTGGAATGATATCATATGCTTTAGTCTTTCTAGCATTTGTACCTAAGATTGTATCATTTTATTATTTTTACCTTTCCTTTTGTGCATCCTTGTTACAGCCTGGCTTAGATGATAAAGAAGATGAAGCGATCAACGAAGAAATTATGCAGCTGGAGAGGGGACTCTGTCAAGAGGTTATCTCGCGCGTCCTAATAATTTACTTATTTTCCGTCTTTTTCCTTGTTTTTGTTGTTGCCAAATATGCCAGCAAATCTAATGTTTTCAAGAAAATTGAGAATAAATGGTTGGGATAAAGACCATCTCTTTCAGATCTATATATAGACATCTTTCTGCATATGCCGTATACCACTGAAGTAGTTCATTTGTTCTATTCCCTGTAGATTGCTAAAAAGAAAACATATATGGAGAAAGTATCTAAAGCAATTCAAGAAGGCAAGGACGTGCAAGGATGGTAAGATATTACGTCATCAAGTTTGCTTTACGTTTCTGCATTCTGAATTCATGTGTGCCTTATAAACCCAACTGAATTTCCAGGGACCCTGAGCAGATTGCGATGAATAAACTCATTGAGCTGGCTTACAAAAAGCTCTTGGTAAGGGTTGCATTCTTTTATCTGTACGGTTGTCATGCTTTTCTTGTACAGTGCTTATTTAGTGTTCTTGCCGTCCCTTTAATATCTTCCCCTGCTACTGCAGCTGTTCTCTTCTAAATTTTGTAGTTGGTTAGAAGGTTTTTGTGGCATTAACTTTAATCTACACACACTGCTTTTCGTTGCGAAATGTTGTGAATGATATTTGTATATAACCACTATATAAGATCATTTTAGACTAAAAGGAGTGTACATTGTTGACCGGAGCAATCAGAGATTTGGGAGAAAACTAAAACTCAAGAAGCTTGCTCCAAGTAACTGACTGCGTAATATGTGATCTGAAACAGAAATGCAGTATTTCTCCAGGAAAGAGGATACAAATATTAAGTTGCGCGGACTCTTCACTTTCGCTGCCGCACCCGTGTCGGATTCTCCAAAAATACACTACTTTTGAAGAATCCAACACGCACCCATTGACATTTTTGAAGAGTCCGAGCAACATAACTGAAATATATATGTATATATCAGCAGACATTATATATTTTTAGAGGGAATCTAGTCATTGCGCGTTATGTCATTTGATCTCCATGCTTGAAAGAAGAATAGTTATTGCACTCGATCTCCTTTGATCTCAGCCAAGTCTGCTTGATTTTTTTTTTTTTTTAACCTTGAAAAATAAAAAATAAAGAAGACTTGGCTGATACTTTAGGATTGCCAATTTTGGTTTCCAGATTGATTAAGGTTTGATATCTATTGAATATATTTTAAAGTTCAATCATAAGATGCTCATCAAAGAAAATTTTATCCTAGTCTAGATTACTTTAGGTCAATGAGATTGTGTTAAAAACATTGCCCATGTGTTATCATGCTGGGAGTTCAAATAATAAAAAATAAAGAGAACGATAGAAGGGCGGCCCACTAAAAAAGCTAGAGCAGGTGATTTGTTTCACTCTCGGTTAATAAGAGATTTTGTAAATAACAAAACCAGACACCAAGATGGTGATAGCCTGATGGAAATCACAAGAGTGGCAGTCTCCTGCACAAAATAAAAAAAAAAAAAAAAAAAAAAAAAAAAAAAGGAAGGAGATACCTACACTAATAAGGATCTATTCATGAAGCGAGTTTTGTGTATCTCATATACATCCTGGAGTTTACACCAAAAGAGATTGCTTTGCCCTCAAAACACCTCTTTTTTCTTTCTTTCCGTAGAAATCCAACAAACTCATGCTGGAATAGTTTTCCGCTATTGAAGATATTAGAAGATCTACTACTGAATAAGGCTTATTATAATTAAAATGATGAAACTTTATTACACCCATAAAAAAAATGATGAAACTTTATTACACCCATCAAAAAAATGATGAAACTTTATTAACTTTTTTTTTGCTATATTTCTTAACACAGAGCTTTATCTCCTGCAAAGGACTTCGTCAACTTACATACATATTGCATTACTCCAGTATAGTTCATTAGTTAGCATACTGATATTGCTACTCACAAATCTTAGAGAAAATGTGACACAAACCTGGCTGTTGTGAATCAATCTTGTACTGTTTTGACCCTCTATCTGTTAATGCAACCTGATTTTGGGGAATTTGAATTTGTTTATCCTTATGCTGTGCAGCATATTAATTACTGGAGATTTCATAATTAACTTACTACAGCATATGGAGCTTTTGTGATTCAGATTATAACTGCATTTCTTTTGGATTAATTTGACAGGCGACTCGAGGAAGTCTAGCTTCCAAAAATGGGGTTCCGAAGGTGTCAAAACCAGTTGCATTGGCTTTTGCAAAGAGAACACTCTCCAGGTGTCGGAAGTTTGAGGATAGTAGAGCTAGTTGCTTTAGTGAGCCTGGGCTCCATGACATTATATTCGCCGCTCCTCCTCGTATTAATGAGGCGGATCTTTTGGCTGGTAAGCAGTTGCTAATAAAGCTTTTCACTGTTGAATTAAATTATCATGTATATGGTAATGACACCGTTCTGACGATGCTTTGGCAACTATGAGCTAGTTACATAATTATCTGTTTCCTTTAGCTCTGGGTCAACCAAATATTTTGGTTCTTGTTCTGACAAGAGGTTTTTTTTTCCTCTCTTGTAAAATTATAATTTGATCTTCACATACGTTAGTATCTTATAATTTATGTCTTCCATGTTCTGTTCTTGTCTGCTGGGTAGTAATTACTGACATTGTTTCTGACAAGAGTTCTATAGTTAATACAAATTGTACTTTCATCTTCACATGCTTTAGTAATTTTAGTTTTGTTTATGTGTGTTTCTAGTTTATGCTCTTATCAGATGTGCTGTAATAGCTGACATGTCTCTTGTTTCATAGGCTCATGCCCTGTTAACGCTGATGGTGTTCTGATTGATCCGCATGAAAGGTTCAATCATCAGTCTGATCATGCTTTTGCTAAAAATGGGCCGATATTAAATAGAGGGAAGAAAAAAGAAGTACTGCTTGATGATGTTGGTGCTGCTTTTCGAGCCAATTCTACTATTGGTGGAACTCTTCTAGGTGGTGCAAAAGGAAAGAGAAGCGAAAGAGATAGGGACTCTTCAGCGAGAAATGCAAATGCAAAAGCTGGACGCTCACTGGGGAACTCCAAGGGTGAGCGTAAGACAAAAACAAAGCCCAAGCAGAAGACAGCTCAGCTTTCTACATCCGTAAATGGATCTTTTAACAAATACATGGAGATTATGACCCATCCGGTTTACCCTTCTGCTAATGGTTCTGGAGAATTGGTCAATACTAGTGGTAACAGAAAAAGAGAGGGTGATGTTAATTCATCAATGGATAAGAAAGAATCTGCTGACGGCATGAATATGCCACTGAATGAAATTGATGCAATAGAAGAGCTAGGTGTAGAATCTGAGCTTGGGGCGCCTCAGGATTTCAATTCTTGGTTCAACTTTGATGTTGATGGTTTGCAAGATCACGATTCTGTGGGACTTGAAATACCAATGGACGACCTCTCTGAGTTAAATATGTTTTGACTGTGACTGCTCATTGTACATTCTTATGGATTATTTAACTGTTCAGTAGAGAGTGATCTTTTGCTTGTTCAAGAATTGATAGGTTAAGAGATCTCTGGCCAATTGGCACTTGTAATTATGGCCATTTTGTATACTTATTTGAAGGGAATGCTAGAAAATCCTCATTGTTTAAATTCAGGCAATGTTTCCTTGTAAACAAATTAGCAAAGAAGGGCAATTTTGTTTGATCATCTTTTGTAATGTGTCCAGTTCGTTTCCCCAATATATTGCAATTTTGACTTTTTCCCCTGTTACTAGTCATGTTTTCTTAAAGCTTGTAATGAGCATAAGAATCTGATACTCAGCTATTCAGTTTTTTAGGTCTTGCTAATCCTTCATTAACTGTCTGCAGCTCATGAATCCTGGACTACGCCGTAACTTTATATGCATATTTTGACTTCTTGAGTTTCATGTTTTAGTAGCAGATGAATGGTGGTAAGTGCCTTGAGCATAGTCATCACGTGTCAAAACAGTCGCTTCTTCCTCAACAGGTGCTAAGAATATCGTCATCAGCCAAGTACTGGTGTCAGCCTGAGAAATGTTTGGTTAGGAAGCCGACAGGTAACTCATCCTTTACCTTAACTAACTTTGATAAAGTGTGTTACAGCTTTAACTTACATATTTCTCAATTGTTGACTCCCTCATATTATAAATGAATATATGCTTGTACACATACTCCTTTATCCATCCAGTTGTTTCTAGACCATTTCTATGGTTTCTGGATGTGCACAATTGATTAAGATTGTTTTAACAACTAAATTATTAAACTGCTGATTATCCTGTTTTTATTGCGTATCGTCATTCTTTGATAGCTAATTGCCAAGCTTTGCAGATAGATTGCGTTTTCATCATGTTTTATCTGTTGCTTACTGCTCTTCTTAAAAACAGATTTATGCTATCAAGACTGAATTGCTGTACTTCTATTATATATGCCGAGTGACATCTTTGATGACTAAGTACCAAAGCTTTGTTAAGAACGCCTTGCTTGATTGTGTTTCTATCCGGTGCATGACTTCCTTTGATCTAGGAGGTACACTGCTACCATTTTCTGTAACTTGGTGTTACTTGTGTGTATATATTTAGTAACTTGCTGGATAGTTCTTCCTCTGATTGTGTCATCTTTATTCCAATCATAGTTTGTTGTAGTGGAAGGTGAAGACATCTTAAATTTATATAGACTTTGGTGCTTAACAACCATATTAGTCAAGGGAATAATGTGGAAAAATTATCTTTTATGTTATTTAGTGTTCTGTCTTTTCTTATTGAGTGGAGTGATCTTGTTCTCTCAACGACTTGGCCTTGTAAATTCAATTTTACTCTATATATGAGTTCTTTTCTTTATTCTTTTTGTACTGGTTGCTTTCTTTGATAGACTCCTCCCTCCCCCCCGCTTGGTTACCGTTTCATGAATAGAAAAGACCATCTTCGTGTACACTGCCAAAAAACAAAAAAAAGAAAGAGAAATTTCATGTATTTACTTTCTTCCATCCGCGTCCTCCTTGTCATCTAAAGATCTTTTTCCTGCTAATGCCTCTTATTAATTAGGCTACAGAAATGCTCTCTATGAATAGTGCTGCTGCTTACTGCTAGTTGGATAGTGCATGATTTGACTTACATTATTTTCCGCAATGTATTGAAATTCTTATTTCATTTTACTCTTGTATGGTTGCCCTCTGAAAATAGAGTAATATCTTTGTTTTGCCGGAAGTATACTTGCAACTGACGTGTGACTTTTCACGTCACATTGGGTTCTCCAGTTGATTAATTATCAGATTACTTGGACATGTGACAACGTAACTTGTGCAGTTCCCCTGGCATGCCGTTTAAATACAGGATTGATTGGATCAATGATATGTAAGAAGCCGTAATCCGGAAATACTGGGGAGCTACCTCTTGGACAAACTTTATGTGTTCATTTATTTGTTATCTGTAAGTAACTTCTTTAATGTAACAGCACCAAATTGGTGCTCCGAAAAACAGTTCGAAGATTTGGATCTTGCAGCCTGCCTGTTATGTAACTTCCTCTTGGACAAACTTTATGTGTTCATTTATTTTTTTATCTGTAAGTAACTTCTTTAATGTAACGGCACGAAATTGGTGCTCCGAAAAACAATTCGAAGATTTGGATCTTGCAGCCTGCCTGTTATGTTTCATTGAATCCAGCAGCTCCAGATACGTCCAGAATCATATGCATTTGTTATTTTATACCGAAAGTTTGATGACTGTAAGCTTCTAAATTATACCAAAATCTGATGTTTTCTAATCCCTCCAAACGTCTATTGTTTAGTTCTGGCCATTTGGTCCATACAGACGTGTACTGAAATTGTCTTTACACAAGGCTTCGTTCTCTGCTCTGCGCAGTTTAGCACTGCCATTAACTTCTATTTCGATTTTTTACTTGCTATATTCTGGAGAAAGTGTAATATTTTGGCTTTGCCATTCTTTTCCTTGTTTTCAGTCTAAATGATGTTCTCTTAACTATTCAGGTTTTCATCCCTTAGCACTTCCTTCATCCTGCATCACTCCTGTAATGACGCTGAAGTTATATGCAACGCGAAGATGCTATATCATCTTGCTCCTTTCTATTTTGTTTTGACTTTAGCAGTTCTGTCCTGCAAATGCCTCTTTTCAATTGGTACTATTCTTGTTTTATGTTTGTATTTTTTCATTCCGTGTATGCTGCTGCTACACTTGCACGGTCACTAATTTCCGTTCACTTTGAGATTATGTATCGACGTGTTCGTGCCTGCTGTACGAGTATGAGGAGTTATTTTTCGTTCCTTTTTTGCAGTTGGAGTGGGTATTGATGGTTTCTCTGCATTAACTAGTGTTGTGAAGGTGAAGCAACTATGAACAATATTTTACTTAAGCACATCATTACTAGATTCAATCCTATGGAGTCCCTTAGGAATATGATACTCGATCCCGTATAAATGCATAGAAGGAAGTTAGTTTTGAAAACTTTGATCTCTGTTTGTGGCTACAAGTTCATGTAATGGTGAGTTATAGCCTGTTTGGTCAAGTTTTCAAAATCTGCTTATTTTGAAAAGTGTTTTTGTCAAAAGTGCTTTTCGAAAAAGTACTTTTGAAGAGTAACATGTCGTGTTTGACTAATTAATTTGAAAAGAACTTTTGTCGATACTACTGTCTACTAGTGCTTGGCTAATATTTCAAAAATGCTTTTTGGGAAAAGCTATTTTTAGCAAAGTAATCTCGCATAAAGTAATAGGATGTGTGGTAATTTGCCGTAGAAAAATCAACATTTGCTCAGCACAACTAATGCATCATTTAATTAGCCAATCAAAATTTGCAATTACATATATGTGCCGACAATATAAACATATTTATAATTAGGCCTTTTATAAGGTAATTAGAAGTAAATTCCTATGATAAGTATCAATTACTAACATGATAAGAATGATAATTAACCTGCTTAATAGATTAAATTACACTAATAATATTATGAAGATTCTTAATTTAAGACGAGGTATATTAAAATACATGACAAATGAAAAAGTAAATATTGCATAATGGAACATTTGCATTGAACATTTATAATTCAATTTAACATTAGAGTTATATACACCATTAAAGACGCATGAGAAACAATTTATGGTAGTAAATTTTTTTTAACTAAACCTCCAACTACTAATACATGATAATATAGTCAGCAGAACTATTTTCACTAATATGGGAAATCAAGTAATCTTTTATTGCATGTACACATCAACATGCATTGAGTTCGACTAGGTCGTCTTCTAATGGATATCATCTCCCATTACACTATAATGAAACAGGGAAAGAAATTAGGGTGTTTAGGATAATTAAAGAAAAATTCTGAAAAATGTTTTCTACAAAATAAGTCATTTTCTGGTGTTGGGTTGCTAGAAAATATTTTAGGGGAAAATGTCTTTCTGTACATTTATGTTGAAGTCAATTTCCTTTACAATTATCGCAACTCTACTTATAACATTGTTACAACCAATACTTAAGACATCACCCGTAAAAAGGAAGATGGAAATCATTATCAATATTAATAACTCAGAAATTTCATGAGAACGCTATCCAGTTTCTAATAGTATTATCAATCTTTAATAAATGTTTTTTGTTCGGGAAAATGTTTTCCGTTCTCCAACCAAACACCGGAAAATATTTTCGTGAAAATAGCTTCCTTCTTACCAAGCACACCCTTAAAAATTTTCAGCCAAAATATGAAGCTGTAGTCTAAAATCACCAGAAAACCCAAGTGGCACTTGTCATGGTAGAAGAACCTAAGCTTTACATAATGAGTCGATCGATAGCTTCTTTAAGCTCATCTTAATCCTTCAACACAGCACAATTTTGCGATAAACATGGTGGCGCTCTACCTGTTTCATTGGAGGGAAAAAGGTCTTCTACCTTCCGAAAAATGAAGCTTGCATTCGGAAGATGAAATCCCAAATTATATTCCTCGTCATTAAAACGTGTCTGATTCAATGTTGTCTTGTAACTGCTAGTGGCATACATAGGGTGACCCCTAGCAATTGATGCCTGCAATATGCAGAAAAGTCAGCATTAATGCAAAGGCAGATTGCAGAACTGATCATATGCAATTGAAAAATGGTTCTCCTATAGCTGTTTGTATGTTTCTTTATTTTTACTCTCCTTTTGAAACAAGCATTATAACCATTTAAAAAGGGAAGCTATACAGGAACTAGCACTATAGAAGAACTAACCACGTGATCTTTCCCCAATTCAAGAAGCCAAAATCTCCAATCTTTTAGTTCTTTGCCATCAACTTTGACAACTATGTTTTCCCAGTTTTCGTGATGAAATTCGACGGTGTCCAATTTGTAACCCACGCCGTCACCGATGGCTTTGACAAATGCTTCCTTCAAACTCCAATATCTGCATAAGTTGTCAGTGTAATAGTTCTACCATTCAGCGTGAATTTTGTTTCTCGGGGTGACAAAACCTGTCATTCAACTTGTCACAAAAAAGAGAAAAAAAAGGACGTTCCAATACCCTATTTTTTACTCCCTCTACATCATATTCATATTCCACTAGTTTGTTAAGTCGATCGTGAAAGTATGAATCGTTTTCTGAACAGATTATTTTTAGAGAAGTTCTCTTTATGTACCTTGTCAATAATGTTTTAACATAAAATATCTATGTTCTGTAACTTTTTCAAA
This sequence comes from Lycium ferocissimum, assembly GCF_029784015.1. Lineage (NCBI taxonomy): Eukaryota > Viridiplantae > Streptophyta > Magnoliopsida > Solanales > Solanaceae > Lycium > Lycium ferocissimum. The sequence continues at coordinate 8,658,777 of NC_081347.1, forward strand.
AAATAAAATGTCACGCACAGTCAGTTAAGTCTTATCCAAAATTGAGACATCAAACTCTAATTAGCAATGGAAGAGAAAACAAGTGTACAGGCTCACACATGTTACTTTTTCTTGGGGTTTTCCTTCGACACTTATTACCAAACCAAACTCTCTGTGATCTCTGACTCAAGCATATAAGAAATCTTGGAAACGCACATAATTGTAGGAGTTTAAGGTTAATCAAGAATATAATACTTTCAGTAGTGGCAGGTACATTTGCAGTAAGTAAGGCCTATAAATAGATAGGTACCTATAAAACTCACTTAAAATCTGTCGAGAAGAGCCAGCATTGATTATGTTAAACCATTCCAGTCTTGAGAAGTATGATGAGAAGCTCCGAATGAATTCTTCCACTGATTCTTTCTCAGGAATGGTTTGAGCAACGATATCCAATCCCACAAGGCATATTGGTTCAGAAGCAATAGCCACAAAATCACCATGGTGTGATGCATTGAAGTTGAAATTTGGCAACTCCAAGTCCGGTTTGTCACATTCCTAGAAGAAGATGGGATTAACAATATTGCAAATGAGAAGATTTCGACTGCAAGCAACACCATGGCAGATAGCACAAAGAATATCCTCAAATTAAACAACCGATGTTAATCTGGCATCAAGAATGTAATTTCAAACATTCTAATTGGATAACAAACTAGAAAAATTTATGATTCTGAATCTGTATTCATGATGTAAACATGAAAAATATGAGAAAGCACCAGTAATTGGCAGAATTTCTGAAGACGAGTTATGTAAATGATGGTAAACCATATATAATACGAACAAAATAATAGATGAAGGTTCTTGAAAGTTGTAATTGTCTCATCTTCGTGGATTTTACGAAGTCCACTTCAGATAAGTTGGTTTTAGCTGGATATGCAAAAGGACAGCTGCATCCACTAATATGAGGGGGAAGATCTACAAAACAAACCGGTATATAAAATTCTTTTAGACCGAAATTCATCACTTGAATCCTTTCTCGGTGATAAATAAGTGGTGTTCAAATGGGAGAGAAGGACGAGACTTGGCCAAGAGACAACTTTTTTCATGGCTGCTGAAGCGGGGCCAAAAAGAAGAGAGAGAACAATTCGAAGGATATTATGGGAAGTATGTGTCGCGAGAAACTAATTAATCAATTAAGCACAAAAGGAGATTTTGCATTTACCAACCAGAAAAGGTTTAACATCATGTTCTTCACATATCATATTCCAAGTACCTGCTTGTGCAAGTAGTCTAGTGGATAATAGACCTTTATAGTTCATTGGTGTTCTAACATAGTGTCTAGCACCTATGGTGTCTCAGTATGGAGGACAATTAGAAATCTACGGACTAAGCTGGCTGGAAGTGTTCTCTACAGGGTGGGGAATGGTACCAAGATCCTTTTTTGGAAAGAGAAATTGATTGGACATGAGCCTCTGATGAACTCATTTCCAGATTTGTTTTCTTTTTGCAGCAATTCAGAAGCATCAGCAGCTGACACTTGGTTCCGTCAAGGTTGGAATCTTACATTCAGAAGAAACTTGAATGACTAGGAAGTGGGTAGAGTTGCTGAGTTAATACGACAGCTAAGTGGATTTAAAGGCATTTCTACAGAATCAGACACAATAAGATGGAAGTATGATAGCGATGGAAAGTTCTCTGTGAGCAGGCTATATAGAAAGGAAGTGGTGGAACAACCAGGGGGTATATCAGGTCCATGGAAACAGATTTGGGAAGTATAAAGTCCCAACTAAGGTAAAGTGTTTCACTTGGTTGGTGGCTAGAAGAGCATGCCTCACTCATGAAAAATTAAAAAGAAGAGGATTTGAGATTGCTTCTAGATGTTTCCTTTGCAAGGAGACTGAGGAAACCAACAGCCACCTGTTTCTCAATTGCAAAGTTACAACACAGCTATGGTCACTATTCCTTAGCATGTCTCAAACTAAGTGGATAATGCCAGAACACACTGCAGACCTACTCAGTTGCTGGATAAGGAGAGGAGGAAGCAAAAGCCAAAAGAAATGGTGGAAGATAATACCACCTTGCATATGGTGGTCAATTTGGAGAGAAAGAAACAACAGATGTTTTGAGAATACTTCTAGTTCAATCCAGAAAATCAAAGAGAATTGTGTCAATATTTTTTTCTTTTGGTGTAAAGAGCAAGGTTTAGAAGAAGCTGAACAGTAAGTAGATTTTTTATGTTATCTATAGTTATTTTAGTTTTCTCTTGTGGTTTTGGGCCGATATTTTTGGAGGTCTCCAACATGTCCTTAATGCTGAGGAATACAACATTACTATTCTCCAAAAAAAAAAAAAAAGACCTTTATAGAACACTTTTCTAGTATAAGACTACTGCAAATCATTCCTATCTTTATAGCGAGATTCCAGCCAAGGACAAGTCATTTTCCCCCCTTTTCAATCTTCGACTCTTCTGGAACACTTGGAAGAATGCGAGAATCCAGCTGGTTAATGATAAAACACACACTTCTAAGATACTCCCTACTTTTCAATTTGTTAGTCTTAGTTTGACTCAACATGGAGTTCAAGAAAATGAAGAAACTTTTGAATTTTGTGGTCTTAAACTAAATATGTGTGTGATGTACCACAATGCCATTTGAATCTTGTGGTCTTAAATATGCCATGTAGGATGTTAGGTGTAAGGAGTTACCAAATATAGAAAGTGGCATTGTTTTTTAAACAGACTAAAAAGGAAAGTAAGACAAACAAATTGAAACAGAGGGAGTACTACTATAAGCAAACAGCAAAAACATAATTTCAACAAACAATGAGAACTAAAAGCAAGTGCATATTCAGCATTATAAATATACCAGGTATGGTTTTCCCTCAGCAGTTCGCCTGATGAAGATTTCATTATATGGAATCCCCAAGACCTGATGTATTAGTGCATACTGCAACAATCTGCTCACAAGAGCCCGTTTTTGATCTTCCATTTTAAAGAACCTAATCAGTGAATTACAAACCCACTCAAGTTTTTACAAAGGGGTAATTTAGATAACCAAATTTCTCAACAAGCTTTTTAGACAACCATATAGAACTAAGCAGGTATAAAAGTGCCAATTCAAATTTGCTTTGGATAGACATTTCTTAGCAATCAAGAAACAAAAGATTGCAGAATAAACTTGACGATGAAACCTTTACTTGAAATACAAGGTACATATTCACAATTTATAGAATTAAGGCAATCCCGTTGAATTAGCTGAGGTGTGTAGAAACCACATTTATAAAGAGAAAAAAAAAGAATTAAGGCAAGTCTAACAAAGTGTATATTCACAATTTGCTTCAATAAACAGTTTTTTATGCAATTAAGAAAAAAAAAAAAAAAAAAAAAAACAGTACGAGATAACCTTAAAGATGAAAGCTTTACTTGAAACACATCAATTTAGCACTTCAAATAAAAGTAAGATCCATGGACACTTTAAGTTATCAAGAATCAAAGTAGTACTGAATAACTTAAAGATGAAAGCTTTACATGATATACATAAATTTCTAGCATTTCATATGCAATCCATGGATACTCTATGCAATCAAGAACCAAAGTAGTACTCCCTCTGTCCCAATTTATGTGACACTCTTCACTTCCCGAGATTCAAACTCCATGAACTTTGAACAACATTTTAAGATGTATTTTTTCACCATATTGATATCAGAATAGTTGCAACTTATAGTACTTATTATCACGTAGTTTTCAAATATATAAATTTTAAACTTAAAATATTGAGTCAATCTAATCCCATTTCGCTTCAAAGTTTATTCAAGTTGACTCTCGGAAAGCGAAAAGCTTCAATGGAGAGAGTACAGAATGAACTTAAAGATGAAAGCTTTTACATGATATACATAAATTTTTAGCATTTCATATAAAATCCATGGACAATTTATGCAATCAAGAATCAAAAGTAGTATAGAATAAAGTTAAAGATGAAAACTTGACATGGTATACATAAAGTATTAGTGGGAAGATGCAAGAAAACCTGGTAATGGAGGAGTGCTCATGTTTGGGAAGAAAGGACATAGCAAAAGAGAAGTAAAGGGGAGAAGGGTTCCATTCAGATATGTCAACTATCCATCTCTGCAAACCCTTCTCAATTTCCATTTACAAAGTTTACAGAGAAAAAAAACTGTAACTGTTTCTTGTTTCTTCTCTTGTTATTGTTGCCTCCCAGTTCCTTCACTTGTTTTAGGTTCATTGTCAGAAAATAGAGGTGATTTACAAGAATGACCTCCAAAATGGGTGTTTTTCAACTTTTGGTCCCACTTTATATATATATATATATATAGGGGTTAGAGGAAGGAGAAATGAGGAAGGAATTATAACATGGGGATTCGAGAAATTGCAATATGGGAATTCGAATCCTCACCAACAAGGTGAAAATTCAGGTAGTAAAAAAGTTGTGGCTATAAATTGGTTTTACCCCTATGAGGCAAAAGTTCATGATATTTCAATAAGCTAGAGATAAAGAACCTGTTCAGCTAATCACAAGTTGTGTCTTACAGGTAAAACATTACACGTGTTGTTCAATTGTTCGCAAAAAATCTACAAATTTGCAATCCCGACAAACCTTTTTGATATTCCTTCTTGCATCACAATCTAATTATTGTAATAATTCTTCTAAATGAAATTTGTGATTAAGTGATTGTTTGATGATGGATAAGGAATATTCATATTTAGCCAAGCAACTGAGCTATTATGATTTCCCATAAAGAGTCATTCTTATAATCAATAACTTGGATTTTTCCAACATTAATTTAACAACATACATTTTCAGTTAAAAATAAGGTGCAGAATATTATTTTGTGAATAAAGATAATTTAAGTCTAGACGTTTTCAGTAAACTTAAAACGGTTAATTCACACAAATGTTAAAAGTGAGGACAAGATTTAAATACCGGCTCAAAATATCTTTTTGTGCAAAGTACCCTTGATTATCATTTGTCTCTTTAGTAAAAGAATTTTTTTTTTCTCCTTCCATCATTTGATGTGACATTAAGTATGGAGTTTAAAATATTACTACTAGTGTGAATTGGAGGACACATGGAGGTAGAAAAGAAATTATTAAAGCAAAACCTTGTTAATGGTGCAGTTGGATTGTGTAAGGGTCACTTCCACATAATCTACAAATAATTTGCCTGCCAATTTTTTTGGCTTTGGCAGTCTTGAATTAGGTGGCCAAAACGGATTAGCAGAAGCAACAACAAAATAATTAAAGACCATGAGAATGTCCAAGAACTAGTTAGATAGGAAATTAACTATCTGTCGTGACTTTTTACATAGTTAAACAAACCAACATTTTACCCATCACGGCAAAATGACATCTTTTGTTTGGATCAATCTATCAATCGTCACGAAAGATACAACTAACCACCAACAAAATCCTTGATTTTTTTTTTTTCTCTTATACTTTCTCGTTTAGCAGAAATTCTTGTCGTTTCTGTTGTCTTTATGTTCAGTTTTGAATCTTCACATGCTATAAATAGTTGCACTTCTCACTCATTCAACCTTCAAGAACTTTTTGGAGAACATCATGAAGTACGTGAAGCTTTACAAATTCCATGGTAGCCAAGAAGATGAGTTGTCAACTGGTAATAGTCATAGCAGCAGTCAGAAGAATGAGTTAGCAGATCATGACAAGCAGAAGGTGAAAAGATTCAAAGTAGCCATGCAGAGAGTGATTTTAAAATTTGAGTCCAAAAAAATCTCAAATGGAAAATCGGAATAGAGGGGAGAAATAGAAAGCTAGTCAATTCTGTGTTACCATCTCGTCTGAAAAAGTTTAAACCGTAAGAAAATGTGCACATTTATTAACGTAATTATGTCCATAAATTCACTCCATTATCTGGTACATATTGTTCATTTGTACCGGTTTCATGCTTTATTATGGTTGTAATGCATCTTTTATCCAGTCAATTATATATATTTAGCTTTGCACACAGGCAAAACACATCAAGAAAGTGTGACGAGAGCCAAAAGAATGTTCATTTTGTTGTGAATCTACTAGTGACTATTCAGCTAATTCAACTATCAGTAACTTATAGTCTTAATGATATCAGTATCACATGTGCAGATTGAAGCAAAGCAAGTGAAAAACTAAACTAGCATCATAAACTGAAATGAATTTCCTTCACTAACTTCTTCATGCAAACAGAAACAATTTTAACTCCCAAATACTAACAACACCGCGAAAAAGGAAATCTTATTCTGTACAACAGCCATTGCGGTAAGTGATACACAGATCCACTCAAATTATTGGGGTGAAGAGCAACGTTACAGGATGTACAGAAGAAAAGAAGATTTAAAAAAAGGAAGAAAAAGTAACAAAACCTTCTGTTTCTGACAATTAACTCATCGATTTGTTATTCCAGACAATATACTCACACTTCTAAGTATATATATAACATACATACTAGTAGCATAAAGCTATCAGCTTGATTTGCCACGCAGCTTAGCAGCTTCTGAGCTGGTTGTCGTCATGAAAGATTCTCCACAACCGCATTGTCCAGTTGCATTTGGATTGATAAATATAAACTCTGATCTGCTTATGATAACAAAAATGTCAGATTATAGCATCTAATGATGTTTATGAGACACATATAAAGATTACCCAGGTTTGTGAACAGCATATATTGGAATGTAAATGGGTGCTGCAAGTTAGTGCCAGTAGAATTTAAGCAGCTAGCCAGCTAAGCACGGCGGATTAGTTTCACGAGGACAAAGATGACAATGAAATAGAAGCAGAAGAACTATATTTTTGACTGCTTATCCGGAGTTTGTTCAACTTGGAATTTTACTTTAGAATATAAGTGGGATTGTGGCTTCAGCCTTCTTCTTTGGTAGATGTTAAGTTACATAGGAATATAATTGAATGAAAAGCTGCAAAAGACAGAATGCCATCACTAGCCAAAATTACATCTTTTACAACACTAGGGACTGAATCCTATGACCAACATATGAATTGACCATCACAATAAAACAGTAGCCAACCATGAGCAATTCTATTACAAAGTCGAGCCCCAGATAAACAAGTTCATCTCTGCCAGAAGAACAGAATAACATTAGAAGCTTGCTGTTTCTTCTATTTTTTAAAATCAAAATTCAAAGCTCATATTCTTCTTGTTCTAAATTGCTTGGAAACGAAGCAATGGGATCAAGGGTGTTTAATCTGCCATGGCAATAAAAGAGAAAGCATATGTTGCTCGGCTAGGGGTATCAAAATGGGAGACACGAGGAGGCCATAATGTGGGCATCCACTATCCAATCAACTGTTCTGATAACCATCAAAATAATTTATCTGAGGAAACAAGGGCATTAATTTACTGGGACATGAATCATGGGTGAAGTCTGTATCATTAGAAAGAATATTTTCTTATACTCATCCAGAGGAATCACAGATAGTGATAAGAGAGAAAGTAAAGAAGGTACATTGCATATTTGTATTAAAAGAATGAGACTTCAAATGCCAAAAAAAAGATTGCACATGACAAGGAAAAGAGAATCAGATGGTGTAATTGCTACTCTGTTACACCTTATACTTCTTTGAAGTGAGAGTCCTAAAAGGACATGATAGGCTAGTTTAGAGAATGAAACAACACAAGTCGAAAAGGTTATAGGGGCAAAATACTACTACATCTAAGTCAACTTCAATAAATAAAGCAACTGAAAGCTTCAGCAGAATAACAAAAAGGAGCTCATCTCTGCAGGGAAAAAGAAAAGACTGCGGGCTCAGTTCAGCCTATTGAACATCAAACTTATGTAATAATCATACTGAGAAAATAAAAATTAACTTGCATTAATATTAGCTTATAGAGATACTTAATGACGCGACATGAGACAGTACAGGAAAATTAAACTTGCTTTAATTTTAGCTTATACTTAAGTGATACTTAATCTTGTGATTTGACAGCTCTAAGAATAAGCTTATAAGATTGATCACTAGAAAAGGTTACAAATGCAACAGTAGGAGCCATGAATAGAAGACAAATTGACTATACTAGTAGAATATAATGCGGAAATACCATCTTATACCTGAGTTTATCATCGACAAAATCCATCTCGGTACCTAGGACGTGCATAAGAGCCTTTGGATCGATCAGTATCTTCACTCCCTTGTCCTCAACCAACTCATCAAATTTTCCTTTATCGTCTGTACAAGCAAGGTCATTTTGGAAATCAATGGCACGTGAGAGAAGAAATTCACAGGTAGTTTACTTTTCTTTGAGAAATTTCAAAGACTGTTTACTTTTTCTTTAAGAAATTTCACAGAAGGTACACCAGTTATTAAGCTATAGATTAGGCAAGCTCTAAAGGTAATTAATTATGATTAGTCGGCAGAATAATCTGTAGGGACACGCTTGCACAAATCGGTAGAACTAGCTCTGTGCAGATGCTTTTAGCAGGGTATTTAAACTTTGAGCACAAAATAATTGGAGACTATTTGTGTGAACTCCATTAAACCTTCTATGTGCTTTCACGCACGCATATGATGAGTGACACACACGACTGATTTCACTCGGAATGGACAACCTAACAACAACATACCCAGTATAATCCCACCAGGAGGGGTCCGGGAAAGGACTTGTGAGGAACTTTAAACTATCAGTAGACCAATCATACATTACATGCAGCTCAAAATTCAAATTATCACAGAGATGGATAAGACATTTTTTTTTTTGATATGATAACCGAAAAATACTCGACGGCTAATGGCACAAGGTTCAAAACTGGATGGATAATGGGCCTGCCGCTACTCTTTTCCATCTAAATAGCAGGCTTTTGTCTGCGACAGGGTTCGAACCCGGACGTGTGCCTAACCCATACATCACGCGTTACGCTCTTACCACTAGACCAAAACCTTGGTGGCGGATGCAAGACATTTCTTATTCAGCAGATGCAGATAATTAGCAGTTAGCACAGTGTAAAAGAGAATCTGGGAGGACGGCAAAAGAGTTTGGAATATGGTATTCATTTTCCCAACCAGTCTTTTTGGATCAATGTTCATTTAGAAAACCAAAGTCATCAGTCCATAATGTCAGGCAACATTCACGCAGAAGTCTTAGATTACGCAAATGAGCAAGCCGAGAGAGGATACATTTCATCACTCTTGGTGACTCTATATTGTTTAATAGAACAAGGCAAATACTCCCTCCTCCCCGTTTGTTTTTTAAACCATTTAACTGGACATCACGTTTGAGATGTTAATTTCACTTGTGCACTTATAAATAGTAGGTATCGTCGAGTTCGACATGGAGGATATCACATCAAAGTTAAAAGAGATACATTGTTATATGAATTTGAATTCTTGAAAATTAGTGCAAGTTGTACAAACAATATATTATTTGTGGAATGGTAACCTCCCAAAATGGAGAGGGAGTTATATAAGTTGGGGCAGGGGGGTAGAATTTGAATTCTTGTGCAGTAAAAGATATTTAAGCTACGAAAGCAAAAAAAAAGCTTCAATGGCATTATTGCTTTCATATTAGCAAGCAACTTCAAATGACCTTAAAACCAAAAAGATCAACAAGTAAGAAAAAGTAATTCAAACCAGAAATGCTCAAATGTTTCTCTCTACCCCAATACCATTTCTTCCCCTCCTTCGTCTCTCATGCTCTTTATCAATAACTATTTTCATTTTTCTTTTTTAATTTTTCCCAAAGACAGTTACAAAGTACCGACAGCGCAAAGAGCAAAACAACACATCCAAAATTGTTAACAGTAAACAATTTTTTTCCAACACAAATAACAGTATATAAATCTTTCCTAAACAGATTCACCTTTCCCAGCCTCTTCTACAACCCCTACCCTACCATGGCGGCAGGGGGAGAGCTACAAGCCTGTCTATGGGTTCAAAAGAACCCAATAGCTTCTTTCCAGAATCTTTACTTGTGTTTAAAAATCCACTTATGTGTAACATCTTAGATCTATAAATTGACTCATCTCCATAAAGGAGCCGAATGAAGCCAAAATGTCATGTTCGGTTATGAATTAGAGACGTTAAAAATAATGAATCGTAGTCGATTATAACCCCTTAAATCTTACTGCACTGACCCCTAATTGAATCGTTTGGGATTCAGAACTGGAAGAAATTGTTTTATCTCGTAATAGTGCTCAAATTGGTATATCACCAAATCATGTCCCTATTACCACAGCTGTAGATATATTTCATCCAGAATCCAGTAAACTGTCAATAACCATGGTGTTTGGGCTAACTTGCACGCAGCTCAACTAATTCCACGGGATACCTGCCACCTTCCACCAACAACAGATACTAGGTAACCCTTAGAGGTGTCAAATGGGCAGGTTGGGCTGAAATTGGCCCAATCAAAATGGGCTGAGGTAATAAATGGGTTGCGCTACCATTGGCCCAAAAGTTACTTGGGCTGAAGTGGGCTAAAAAGGGCTTCGTCATGACCCGCCCAACTTGACCCAGTTGTTTTGAAGGGTCTATTTTCTAAAAAAATAAATTTCGTGGAAATTTTTTTCTAGAAATACATTTTTCGAGAAAAATATTTTCGCAAATTTTTAGTGAAAAATATTTTCTATCAAAATATTTTCCTCCATATCAAACACACCACAAATTTATAAGATACATGATACAAGAAAAGTGAATACATAGAAAAAAATAAAGTAAATCTCCAGTAATAAATTCAAATTTAAGTAAATCTTAAAAATGGGCTAGTATTGCGCTAAGTTGGAGATTACTTCAAAATGGGGCTATGTTGGGTGGGGCTAAAATCAGCCCAATATAAAATTATCTTGAGCTCAACCAATAAAATTTTAAGCGGATTGGGCGGGCCATCATCTTTCGTGGCATATTTGACACCGCTAGTAACTCTGTCCACCAAGGCTAGGACGGATGAGAAGAAAATCACCTACTGTTTTTTGTCTCAGCTGAGATTTAAACCTGACCAATGGGTGCAGGCTTCATCGAAAGGCTCTCCGCCTCGTGGCATTATTGGGTTCGCTTGCAAACAACACTTCTCCTCTCACCTATTCCTTTCCGTTAACTATTGAGATATATCCCAGTTCGTTAATCAATAGAAGATACCCACGGGATACTTCCTTTCTACACAGGAACGGAACGAGTTGACCAGACCATTCAACATCCGAAGGACTCGTAATGTTCGACAGTATTCCTGCCATACCAGAATTCCTATTATTTATAGCTAGAAGCAAACAAGATGAGGTCGCTCTGCTTCGTAGACAAGGCTCGTTCCGTACTTGGTTCTCAACCCAGTAAAACTGTCTTTTTAAAATTTTAGAATTCATAACTCAAAATGATTTGGTCTCCGCCTCTGCATAGCGGTGGGTGATACGCTTTCTATATTTAAACTCATCATGGATCATTATAATTAATTTACTTCTAAGCTGCTTGTAATCTAAAGCAAATGGCCTCCAAAATCCACGTTTAGGATCAAATTGTACATTTCAAACTCACACAGATTTTTTTTTTTTTTTTTTCATAAAGCACGATTGTTGGTGAAAAATACAACAAATTAGAGTGATATAAGGGGAAAACTTTACCAGCATAATTGAGGGTATAAGATAAGCCGTTACAACCGCGAGATTTAACACCAAGTTTGAGAAAAGAACGTTGACGTTGCTCTAACAGTTGCCGTACTCTCGAAGCTGCAGCTTCCGTTAAGGTTAACACTTGCTTTCTCATTTTTTTTGAAATAGATGGTGGCCTTCATTTGCAATATATGCATTTGTATTTGACCCGATTGGATGAAATGGATCATTGGGCCTTCATTATGGGCTAATATTGGGTCATTTGCACTTTTGTCCTGTTTTGTGACAAGCCAACAATTTTTTCGCCCGGACTTAAGTTTGTTTTGAAGGGAATTACATCACATAACTAACTCTGCAAGTATATATTTAGATTTATTTTTATATTTTAGATTAATTATATATTTTTATAACTAAAAGTAATATGTTAAATACAATTAATAGCTATATATATATATATATTATATATATATATATACGATCATCACATTATTCACTTCCAACCCAACCCTCCCATCTCTCTCTCTCTAACTTCTGAAAATAGAGACAAAAACTAAATGGTAATGCCTTTCTAGAGGAACATTTTCATAACTCCACATCGCCAAACCACATGTTTGCCAGAATACCTTTCTGGAAAATTTTCAAGTATTTGTCGTCTTCTCCGTCTAGATCACAAGAAAAGCGATGGTGGTCTTCTTCTCTGTCTTCTCGATTTGCTACGGATCCGAGCAAAAAAAAGCAAGTTTTGAAGAAATTGCACGTTTTGCCCTCCAAATGATTTGGTCTTTAATATTTTCTGTTCAAATAGGCTGGTCTTTAACTTTAGGCCTTTAGAACTAACATGTAGCGGTGTATTCATTAATTTTTGCCGGATCTGGAAACATTTTCCGGTGCCGGATCTGGGAAAATAATGTTTCTTTATGAATGTATTCAATAATTTTTTAGCATACAATCCAGTGTATTCATTAATTTTTTAGCATACAATCCAGTGTTTGGGGTGTATTTTATTTCTTGTATTTAGTATTTGAGTGTATCCGTTAAATTTTAGTGCAAAATTGTGTTTGGGGTGTATTTTATTTCTTGTATTTTGAAGGATATTTTTTTTTATACAACCGATTTTAAATATAATAAAGTGAATACAGTGTAAAAATAGCTACAAATGAATACAGTTGAGTTGAATACAACTTAATTGAATAAATCTGACTTTCGAATTTTGAATACAACCGATTTTTGAATACAATCTCTACCATGTAATTGTATCATTTTTTTTTTTAGTTTTGTAGCTATCAAATGTAACTAGCTAAAATGTAGCTATGCCCAATTTAAAACCCCTAAATGTTAGTCATTTATGTAAAATTTTCTTATATTTTCGTATTATAATATCTCACAAGTTATGCTCCGCATCCTTAAAGAACTTATGCCCTGCTAGAAATAAGTTTGATTTTGAAGGGTAAAAATTAAAGTTCATCCCATTTAAAGGGAAAACTGTGCAATTTCTTTTTTATTTTTTTTATTTTTCTTGCAACTTATAGATTTTTAGACTACGGTCTAAAAATTTCTTATAGGAAAACGTTAAGTCACTAGCTAAATTTTTTTGACTTTAGACGACACTCTAATATTTTATCAGTCCCAAGCATTGCATTACATTTGTCTAACTTCTGAAAATAGAGATAAAAACTAAATGGTGATATGATAGAGGAACATTTTCATAAATAAGCATATCAATTAACATGTTTGCCAGAATACCTTCATAGGTGGAAAATTTTCAAAAATTCCTCAGCTTCACCGGCTTGCAGTATAATCACAAGAAAAAGAAGATGGTGGTCTTCATTTGGGAAAAAACTTGCCCGCATTGGGTGTTTACACCCGAGCAATAAACAAATGACACATGTAAATTTATTTAACTGCAATTATTTATACTTAACCATAGTTAACAACCATATATTTTGCACATACCTTAATTATATAAAATAGAATTGTAATAACTTAACAATCTTGCAAATCTCAACTATTAACATCAACAATTGCAACCATCTGTAATTCTTTGCTTAAGTAGATTAGCTTCTTTGATTATTCATGTTGCTCAGCTTTCAGAGCTATTGTTTTTTATATCCTGTTCACGAGCTTTGTCTTTGGAAGTCAACTAACTTTTTCAGCCAAATTTCATTTTTAACATCTCACCATGTAAGATGAGATTCCTCCTACTCTCAAACAATACTAGGTATAACTTTGAAAAAATATATAACCATTTTAACCTTATAAAAAAATACTTACCTTTATATACCCTCCATATCATACATCTAAAGATTAACAGAGCAAAATACCATCATCTTTTATGAAAGATTACCATGAAGAAGTATAAGAAATTAAATAAAGAAGGTGTTCAGGAAATTAAAGAAAGAAATGGCAACCTTAAGTCTTTCTACGTTTGATAGCTAGTAATAGTATGACTTACTTCCTTTTAGGTTGATTAGCATTTACTGTCTTTTTTAAATTTTCTTTATTAATCAAGACTCATAATAAACTTTCGTTTGTCTTCTATGATTAACTTAACTACATTGGGTGTAAACACTCGGTGCCGGTAAATTTTCCTCTACGGGGCGGGGTGTGGAAAGCACTATAAGTTAGTTGACTTCTCGACCAAAGGGGGTCTAGCTCAACCTCCAAGTAGGAATAGATTCTATGAGTCGTGATCCAGTGTTGATAGGGGGCATTTCTAGCATTGAAAATCCCTATTCTTATTGAATAGTTCAAATAACTAGTTGCTTCTTAAACAACCTATATCCTCCACACTTAATCAGCATTTGATAGATTATCCAACCCGAGCAATCTTAGTTATTGGTGGGGGTTCGGTTCGTTAGCTTATATTTGTTTAGTCATTCAGATAGTGACTGGCATTTTTTTAGCTATGGATAAATTTTTACCCTTCATTTGCTATTAAAGTAATGGATTTGGACTTGACCCGATTGGGAGTTCATGGGTCGTTGTGAAATGGATCACTGAGCCTTGATTATGGGGTAATATTTCACAAATAAGCAACTTTTCAGCGTGAAATTGTCACTAGGTAGTCACTTTTAGGATCGCTATTTAAATTTTATCCAATGGATGCAAAATTATCTTTTTTCTTATTTCTCATCTAGTGCTATTAGAGCCCAGCTATCCGTATTTGCGTCGTGTAGGACCCATATGGGGGAAGCGCTCCCTACAAAAGAATTTTGATAAACTTAGACAGCGTCAATGTTTAGCTATGACTTTAAAAGCAGGTAGATGTTGCTTCTTTGTCTTCTCCTTTTCTTCAAACTCTAGTATAACGATTCTTGAAATTCATTTTTTCAGTTAAAAATTTTAGCACTCTGTGTCCTGAAGTTTAGTTTATTAGTTCAAAATTTCAGACGTTCAAGCTCAAAACTTTAGAACACTATGTGGACGTTTTAACTTTTTCAATTCAAAACTTCAGGATAATAATTCGTTAAGTTCGGTTTTTTTAGTTCAAAACTTCAGGAAATAATATCCTTAAGTCCAATTTTTCTTTTTAATCCAAACTTCAGGATTTTCAACTTTAGTGTCGTGAAGTTCAATGTTTTTAGTTTAAATTTCAGGGACATTGTGTTCTGAACTTCGAATTATGCAGTTCAAACTTCATACTTGTATTCTAAATTTCAATTGTTATGGTTCCAAGATCATGGCATTGGAGAAGAAGAAAGAAGATAACAAAGGAACAACAATTGTTCTAATTTTTTACGATTTGCTGACTAAAACGATACATATGTTGATAAAAATTGTGATTTCTTGAATTCCTTAACTCAAACTTATGGACTAAGTATCCATAAGTTTGAATCGTATAATTCAAGCTTTAACTAATATTCCTTAAGAATGAAACAACATAACTTATACGATCTGAGACTCATATAGTTGTGAGATGAAAATCCTTCTTGATTTGGATATTAAGAAGAAGACGATATAGAAGAAGAGAAGCGAACAGAAAAAGTTACGGACGCTTGGTTCAACCAAACTTCAATATAAATTTCATATCGATTAACATGATAATTTCATGGATGATCACTTAATCTTTATTTGTGACATTAAAGTTATTATTTTTATAATAAAAAATCATTCAGTTTTACTTGATTATCACAATTCACGAGAATCACTAAACTATTTATTTGTAACATAAAAATTATTTAACTCTACACAATTATCCCAAAAAAAGTCACTTGAAAACCCATGAGATATTAAGTATCAGGACCTTTGTAGATAGAGAGAGGGTGTAGAGAATAGGACAACATAATGTATTTGGGGAAAATGAGCTAAAAGGGACATTTGAGAGTGGAATGAAGGATAAGGGATTTCATTTTATTTTCTCATTTCTTTTATTTCACAAGGTTGATTAAGTTTAAATGGGGTTGAATTAGAATATTTAACAACTTAGGGTAAAAAAATTAAAACATCAAAAACTTGTAACAAACCCAACCAAATCCCTACCGGTTTCCCCATTTTTCAAACATTTCCTCTCACTTCTCTTCTCTCTATATTCTCTCCCCTTTTTCCTCTTTAATCCACTTTTTTCTTACTGATTTCTCCTTCAAGGATTTTTTTCTCTGCAAATTCGAGTTTTTTAAGGTACACATTTGTTTATATTCTTATTTCTGTTGTTTTTATGCCCATTTGGGACATGTGGTTTTTGTTTTCCTGGTCGATCGATCCATCTATTTCCTTTTATGGAACCATTGTTAGGCGTTCTGCTAAAAAAGGGTATTTTTGCCTGTGGTTTTTATAATAAGAACAAGGACTGATTCTTGGGTTGCCTCACAAAGTGATTTATTGAGATTCTGTTGGTTTTGTGGAATAGTGAGATTCTTGATTTATTGCTATGAAATAATGAATTGTTGGATCTAATAATCTATTGCTATGAAACTTGTAAGTCTGAAATTCTTCTCTTACTAAGTAAAAAACGATTCTTGGATCTGTTTTAATCTGTTAAAAAGGTTTGATCTTTATTAACCATTTCATAATTGTTTTTGTTGTTTCATTTACTTGAAGTAATTAAGTTTCTACATCTAAGTTATATGGAGAATCTTGGTACTTGGTTGAGGTAGTAGCTTTTTGCTGAATCAGCTTAATCTATTTGTGATTGTTTAGTGTTTAAATCAGTTTAATCTGTTAAAGGTTTGATCTTGATAATCCAGTTCATAATTTTTTTGATGTTTCATTTACTTGAAGTAAAATTTCTTCATCTATATTGTATGGAGAATTTGGTACTTGGTTTAGGTAGTAGTGGGGATGGAATTAAAAGGGACTTTTGAGTTATTTATTTAAGGATTTTGGATACAAGTTTTAAAAATTGGGTAAAAGAGACTCTATTATAATTAGGTATTAATGGGGTTATGTTCATTTAAAAAAAAAAAAACAACATTTTTACACACCCCAAAGTTTTCTATTTACAAAAAAGCTCAACATATAAAAGGGTTTTTTGGCCAAAGGGCAACAAATAATCCCATTTATTCAGGTCATTCAAGCGTAGACAATGAACGAACCAACCCACATTCATCTTCATCTTCTTCCACATCTTCTTCTTCTTTTTCAATCTCAGCACATTCCAGTCTTCCAAACGCATTGCTCTCTTCAAACTAGGGTTAGATTTATCTTCATTGTAGGGGTGGGCATGGTATGGTAGATACCGATTACCATACCGAAACTCAAATTTTTTATACCGCGGTTTCGGTATTATGGTATTTGGTATGCATTTTTAAAAAGTTTGGTATTCGATACGGTATTCGGTATTCATAAAGAAAATACCGAAATACCGAATACCATACTGAAGTATATAATTACATATACAATTCATATATCTTAGTATTATAATACTAACAAATATACAAATTAGTATTATTAGAAAACTAATTGTTTAAACGTTTGAACTTTGACTACTCTATCTTGATTTAAATGTCTTTTTTGTGTAATTGATTTACGAAGGGAATTGCTTGTACTTTCCTTTGAATATTTTTACATGTGTAAGGTGTTTAGTACAGTACATAATAATTGAGACGTTTCTTAAGTAGTGGAAGTCATAATTCTCCACGATATAAGTATATGTAAGTCGAAGTCGGACAAACTATGGTATCGATTTACCGTACCGTAAAATATCGAAACCGAACTTTAAAATACCGAACCATAACGAATTAATTTGGTACGGTAATGGTATAGTATTTTTAGAAACCGAAAATCAAAATCACTCATCAAGTTTCAAATACCGTGGCTCACGCCCACTCCCTACTTCATCGAACAAAATGAAATCTGCATTTTCCTTCTTCTTCATCACTAAACTAAAGATTTTTGAATTTGTGTTACTTCTCTATTCTTGATAGTAATTTGTTCACACCGATTGGGAATTTGCTTCAAAGGGGATAAACAGTTCATCTCAGTGATTTAAGGTAATAATTTAACGTTCTTCATCGTTTTCTAAATTAAACATTATGTTTTTCTGGATTGTTAATAAACAACGTGTAGTTGTTTATAAACAACTGCATGTTGTTTATACAGTTGTTTATACACAAAGGACCTGCATTGCACATGGTGTTTACATAAACATCGTATATTTTTTAAAATATCCATATATAGTTTACATCTAAAAATCGCACATCCTAATGTATTTAAATATTCATATGCGCTTTTAAACAACCGCATGGTATTTATACTAAGAGTTTGCACTACATGCAGCTCCATGTAAAACAACAGACTTTGTTTAAACAACCACATGTCGTTTACACTATGAACGTGCATATAAATTCCTGCAGTGTATAAATACCGTACTGACTATAATATTGTCACAAATTCTAATATGTATCTTTGTAATATCCGCAGGTGTTGTGACAATTAATGGGGGACAAAATACTATTAGATGTGATCTACATAGTGAATGGATAGAGACCGAAGAGCGTTATAGTTGGAAGTCGAATGTTGGTCTTACAGTACCGATACTAGTGAGGAGGGATATTATGTATGATGAGTTTGTTGGTATCGTCATTACTAGGTGTAAGTTATGTTGTGCGCCGAAGGATCTCTCAATCACTTACATGCTCGACATTGTGACGAAAAATGCACATTTTTTAAAATAAAAGATGATGATGATTTGTTCACTTATTTAGCTACGTGTTGACAAAGATGGTCGTACGTTGGCTCATTCGAAGGGTAAATGTGGTTGAAATTGGTAGATAGAAGTTCCAATACGGAGAAGCGGTTGGAATTTTCCCTCGACTTGCTAGCAATGTCGTAGGGAAAAAAGAAGCTGGAAATTTTTCTGGATTTGATTACAATACAGCGGGGGTAGAAGCTACTTCAGAGTTTCCAGAATTTGATTACAATACCACAGGGGTAGAAGGGGCAGAAGAAGATACAGATTCTCCTATTAATCTGAGCAATACTCAGGGGGTTCAGGGCTCAACGCAATGTAGCCACACTCATGAAGATGACAAAGGATTTTTATCGAGTCTAATTTTCAAGAAGAAGCAAGAATTGAAAATCCCGTTGAACCTTCTGCCGTCAAGAATAATTTTAGTTTTGAGCATGTAAAGAACACAAAAAAAAAACTACAATGTCAAATATGTGGATAAGAAATTGCAATTACATTGCGAGCTATGAAGTTTGAGGGTACCGTAATGTTTCGTATTACACCACATACCATATGCACACATGTGGAGTCTGACAATCTTCTGACAATAAATACGCAACCTGTGACATCAAGTCATTTGCTAAAACACACTGAAAATAAGTTTATAGAGTGGAACAGTCTATCTACAAGAGAAATTAAGGAAACAATTTGTATTGAATTAGGATGCAAGATTAGTTCTTTGGAAGTGTCTGGTGGGTAGTAATATTGCAAAATCTTTGACAAGAGGAACACTACAAAACGGATATGAAGTTATAGATAAATCTTTGTAATATGATTCGTGTTACAAATAGAAGGAAGCAAGACGATTTTGAAGGTTGATTTAAAGTGGCGGGTTCTTGTATTTTTTGTATCTATGGAGCTTGGATAAATGGATTTGCTTATAGAAGAAAAGTCCCTGGCGGTGATGGAACCATTTGTTTAGGAAAGTATGACCGAATGTTGTTTATGTACATGTGCTTTGGATACGAAGAAAATCACATATCCTAGTGGCATTTGTGTAGTAAATTCGGAGTGTGATGCCTGGTATCGATTACTTTTTGAACAATTGCTTGAGATGAGTCCCCCAACACCTAATGAGTTGTGCATAATTTACGATGAAAACGTCCATCTATAAAGAAAGCGGTTTCAAAGATTTATACACGAAGCTCGTTATGAAGCTTACATGAGCACCTTTGTGAAAGCATCCATAAAACTTTCTTGTGGAGATTGGATACCATTTTTATGATGCGAGCTGAAAGCATATCGGAGGGACGAGTTTAATGATGATTTTCAACAAATCAAAGATTTGGATATGACCGTCGCCAAATATCTTGAGGATGTTGGTTTTCATAGATGGAGTAGAGCACACTTCCCTGACAACATGTACGTTATAAACAACCAGTGGTTGCTTGAACAAATTATATTTGCTTACACTAAACAACAGGAAGTTGTTCAAGCGTTTCCTGATTGTTTACAGTGCAGATTCTAAGTTAATATGTATGTATTCTTGATGTTCTAGGTATGATGTAATAACTACCAACATTGCTGAGTCAATTAACCCAATGTTCTTGGCAGAAAGAGAACTCCCGATTACTGCTCTATTCAGTTCTATAAATAGGAGGTTTGCTCAAAAGTTTCACGAGAGGTGTATGGTGTT
This sequence comes from Lycium ferocissimum, assembly GCF_029784015.1. NCBI lineage: Eukaryota > Viridiplantae > Streptophyta > Magnoliopsida > Solanales > Solanaceae > Lycium > Lycium ferocissimum. The sequence continues at coordinate 8,679,110 of NC_081347.1, forward strand.
AGCCAACACATCAACCCTATGTTTCCCTTATGTTGAAAGAAAAATAAGAGAAAATGTGACGATCGGCAATACACTATTGTTATCGCTGCAATAGCATGTGGACAAGGTATTTTGTCCAAGTCAAACTCTCTAAAAGAACATGTTCTATTGTTTAGATCAACCATAGCCACTACACCGTGACCAATAATGCTAAAAGTGTGGAAGCTTATTTGATGGGCCAGTAGTGTATTGCCGATCGTCACATTTTCTCTTATTTTTCTTTCAACAGAAGGGACACGTATGGTTGATGTGTTGGCCAACACCATATGTCTCTCTAGAAACTTTTGAGCAAACCTCCTATTTATAGAATTGAATAGAGCAGTAATCGGGAATTCTCTTTTCGCCATGAACATTGAGTTAATTAACTCAGCAATGTTGGTGGTCATTACATCATACCGAGAACATCAAGAATATATACATATTAACTAAGAATCTGCACTGCAAACAATCAGGAAATGCTTGAACAACTTCCTGTTATTTAGTGTAAGCAAATATAATTTGTTTAAGCAACCACTGGTTGTTTATAACGTACCTGTTGGCAGGGAAGTGTGCTTTACTCAATCTATGAAAACCAACATCCTCAAGATATTTGGCGACGGTCATATCCAAATCTTTGATTTGTTGAAAATCATCATTAAACTCGTCCCTCCGATATGCTTTCGCTGCATCATAAAAATGGTGCATCCAATCTCCACAGTGAAAGTTTTTGCTGATGCTTTCACCAAGGTGCCTCATGTAAGCTTCATAATGAGCTTCAGTATAAATATTTGAAACTGCTTTCTTTATAGATGGATGTTTATCAGAAATTATGCACAACTCATTAGTGTTGGGGATGATCTCGAGCAATTGTTCAAAAAAGTATTGATACGACGCATCACACTCCGAATTTACTACATAAAATGCCACGGGGAATATGTGATGTTCTGTATCCAGTGCCACAGTAGACAACAACACTCCGTCATACTTTCCAAACAAATGGGTTCCATCAACAGCTAGGACTTTTCTTTTATAAGCAAATCGTTTATCCAAGCTCCATAGGATACAAAAAAAAATACAAGAACCTGCCACGAGAATCAACCTTCAAAACTGTCTTGCTTCCTTCATTTGTAACATGAATCATATGACGGTACTTATCTATAACTTCATATCCGTGTTCTGGTGTTCCTCTTGTCAAAGATTTTGCAATATTACTACCCACCAGACACTTCCAGTAACTAATCTTGCATCGTAATTCTACACGAATTGTTTCCTTAATTTCTCTTGTAGATAGACTGTTCCACTCGATAAACTTATTTTCAGTGTGTTTAGCAACGACTTCAGCGGTTGCGTGTCGATGATGGCTTGTAAGATGTTGTACTCCACATGTGTGCATATGGTATGTGGTAATACGAAACCTATCGGTACCCTCAAACTTCATAGCTCGCAGTCGCCACTTGCAATTCTTATCTACATATTTGACATTGTAGATTTTTTTTTGTGTTCTTTACATGCTCAAAACTAAAATTATTCTTCACGGCAGAAGGTTCAACAGGATTTTTAATTCTTGCTTCTTCTTGAAAATTAGACCCGAGAAAAATCCTGTGTCATCTTCATGAGTGTGGCTACATTGCGTTGAGCCCTCAACCCCCTGTGTATTGCTCAGATTAATAGGAGAATCTGTATCTTCTTCTGCCCCTTCTACCCCTGCGATATTGTAATCAAATTCTGGAAACTCTAAAGTAGCTTCTACCCCCGCTGTATTGTAATCAAATCCAGAAAAACTTCCAGCTTCTTTTTGCCCTACTACATTGCTAGCAAGTCCAGGGAACATTCCAACTGCTTCTCTAGATGCTAGAACTTCTATCGGCCCAATTTCAACCACATTTACCCTTAGAATGGGCCAATGACGACCATCTTTGTCAACATCAGCTAAATAAGTGAACAAATCATCATCATCTTTTATTTCAGAAAAATGTGCATTTTCCGTTGCAACAATCTTTTGAGCATGTAAGTGATTGAAAGATCCTTCGGCGCACAACATAACTTACACCTAGTAATGACGATACCAACAAACTCATCATCCGTAACATCCCTCCTCACTAGTATCGGTACTGTAAGACCAACCTTCGACTTCCAACTATAACGCTCTTCGGCCTCTATCCATTCACCATGTAGATCACATCTAATAGTATTTTGTCCCTTATTAATTGTCACAACACCTGCGGATATTACAAAGATACATATTAGAATTTGTGACAATATTATAGTCCGTACGGTTTTTATACCTAGAGAATTTATATGTAGGTTCGTAGTGTAAACAACATGTGATTGTTTAAACAAAGTCTGGTTGTTTACATGGAGCCTGCATGTGTAGTGCAAACTCTTAGTATAAATACCATGCGGTTGTTTAAACTACATATGAATGTTAAATACATTACGATGTGCAGTTTAGTGTAAATACTACATGGATAGTTTAAAATATATATGATGTTTATGTAAATAACATGTGCAATGCAGGTCCTTTGTGTAAACACCATGCAGTTGTTTAAACAAAATGCAGTTGTTTATAAACAACTACACGTTGTTTTTTAACAATCCAGAATAGCATAATGTTTAATTTAGAAAACGATGAAGAACGTTAAATTATTATCTTAAATCACTGAGATGAACTGTTTATCCCCTTTGAAGCAAATGCCCAATCAATGTATTAACAAATTACTATCAAGAACAGAGAAGTAACACAAATTCAAAAATCTTTGGTTTAGTGATGAAGAAGAAGGCAAATGCAGATTTCATTTTTGTTCAATGAAGATAAATCTAACCCTAGTTTGAAGAGAGCAAGGCGTTTGGAAGACTGGAATGTGCTGAGATTGAAAAAGAAGAAGAAGATCTGGAAGAACATAAAGATGAATGTGGGGCTGGTTCTTTCATTGTCTACGCTGGAATGACCTGAATAATTGGGATTTTTTGTTGCCCTTTTGGCCAAAAAACCCTTTTATATGTTGGGCTTTTTTGTAAATAGAAAAACTTTGGGGTGTATAAAAATATTTTTTTGTAAATGTGCATAACCCCGTTAATACCTAATTATAATAGAGTCCCTTTTACCCATTTTTTAAAACTTGTGTCCTAAATCCTTAAATAAATAACTCAGAGGTCTCTTTTAATTCCATCCCCCATGTATTTGTGCTATTAGTCAAGTTATTTTCATTAAACCACGTGTAAGGGGTTGTTCCTTCCTTAACTAGAAGTCTCGGATTCGAGCCTTGGGTATGAAAAAATTCTTGATAGAGAGTGCTTTCCTCGAATGAGTCCTACGCGACGCGAATCCGAACTTAGTTAGGCTCCCGGATATTGAGTTCCGAGTGAGAAAAAAGATAAGTTATTTCCTTAAAAAGATATACTGTAGAAAATTCTTGATTCTTTGATGTATACAATGTATCTGGAAACTACATCCTTCCACAACATCTCCTGTCTTTGTCTGCATACAATGTATCTGTACGGTTTGACTCAGGAAGGTAGCTATCAACTTGGCTGCTACTTAATTGGCTTTTTTTACCTCTTATCACAATTTTTTATAGTATATAGTTTTACGTCCCCTGTACAAAAAATGATTTCTGCTTCATTTCACCAGTAATATTTTCTTCATCAGGACCATCACAAAGAGAACAACAAAATAAAAAATACTTAATTTTAAGTGTTTATATTTCAGAAGTCATATAAAAGTACTACTAGAAATTTCTATGCTTTTATAATAAAAACATAAAGTTAGAATAACTGAATTAATACGAGTATTTAGTTAGCAAGTAATTGTTTAGTTTATGGACAGTGACACAGCTATATGTCATGAATTGCCACAAAATTATAGTATTGCTTAAAGAGTTTTAAGGGGTGATTTAATTGTTGGTTAGAGTTATGTAGGTGTGGATTAGCTATATATGGATTAATTAAGTAGAATTTAGTTATTATATGATTATATCTTCTATCTCCATATAACAAGCACCGTATTTAGTGTGCTAGAGTTTATATAAAGCATATTGGTTCTAATAAGCATATTGGTTCTAATACATGAATAGTTCCCTTTCTAACCAACAATCAAATGACCCCTATAAGTGCTTAAGTTATAGTATATGGTTAGGCTAAAAAAGAATTATGCACCATTATGTCAAGCACCGTATTTGGTGTGCTAGAGTTTATATAAAGCAACTAATAAACTATTGGTTCTAATAAGCATATTGGTTCTAATACATGAATAATTCCCTTTCTAACCAACAATCAAATGACCCCTATAAGTGCTTAAGTTATAGTATATGGTTAGGCTAAAAAAGAATTATGCACCATTATGTCATTCGAATGGCGGATGTTCATTAATAATTAACCGAGGGTGTTCGGAGTGAACACGGCAAAAAATTAAAGTGTATATATAGGGTAAATTTTACGTATTTATGTGCATATATTAACTTTCGAATACCTCATTCTTGAAAAAATTATAGTGTATATTTAGCTTTCTTTTTTTTCCGAACACCCGGATAAAATCCGGATACTTCCGATGTCATTCCAAGTATATTTCAAGAAGATCTCCTAAAAATCTGATATGGCGTTAAAAAATAAGATAGATTACTGAAAATAACATGTAAATATATGATCTAATAATTTAAAAATTCTTTGCACTTAAGGTGTATATAACTTCAATTTCTTTTTTTGGTAAAGAATCTTGATTCGTCACTGATTACATTAATGCATATACAACCTAAATATGTCCTTAAAGAGGGTCGAAAGGACAAGGAAGTATAGTGAAGGGCACGTACCCTTATTTCCTTTTCCCCTCTGCTTCTTTGCTCTCTTCAACAGTCGGTAAAGCTTTCAGAATTTTCTATATAAAGCACTACCATGAGAAATATCTGGGGCACAGCATATAGCTATTTATTTGGTCAGTTATTAAGTTCTGTCATCTTTTTGCAAGCTCAGATCTTCTACTTCAGTAAGTTACCTTCTTTAATTGTTACTGTTTGTGAAATCATCATATGTTTTCTTGATTACTGGATGTAGAGTTATTTATTTATCAAGAGAAATGATTATATTGTTGACTGAATCAAGTTATAGCAAGTTGTTTGATGACCGGTAATAGATTGATCTTCAAGTCCCGTGTCAGTTTAAAGAATGTTACACTATCAGTAAAAATATTTACCTATGATAATAGGTTATCTAGTTTATTTTCCAGATTGTCAAAGTGGGCTTATTGTACACAGTTGCCTGCTATTTTAGGTAATTTAACCTGGTTGTGTAAAAAATTTACTATCAATGCACAGAAGTTAATTTCTGAATTTAACTTATATACACTAACAATTAAAGAATGTTTATCCTAGCAGTGTACTTTTACTTATTACAACATGTTATTTAGTGCACTTTATATTATAGACAAGTACCTATTATTGCAGGCAGCCTTAACTTGATTGTGTGTGAAAACGCTACATTATCGGTGCGAAGCAATTAAACTCATTTTGGAATTGGATAATTTACTTTTATTTGGTGAGATGATAACATGAGTTGAGCTTAAATGGAAAAGTAAGGATTCATATAGCGGACCAACTTGTTTGGGACTAAAGCTTAGTTGTTGTTGATGATTGGAAGTAGAATAGTTATTCAAGTGAAATTGATCAGATTCCTACTAGCAAAGTTTGTTCCTCTGGACATGTATCTTTTGTGATTGTTCTTCCTTGTGTTGCCTTGTGTTTCTTTGTTGTCCTCTTGTTCTTTGCTTGTTAATTGTCATAGTGAAACACAGAAATGTTTGTGGTGAATTTTGGCATTTGTGGTCATTAGAGAAATTTAACAAAACTTTTGGCTTCTGTGAAGTGTGAATTGATAAGTTAAGAGCCAGAGGGCACCTTTGCACGAGTAGTTCTAACTTCTAAGTAGCAGCATGAGTTCTATGGTGAGTTTGGAACTTATGTTGCTCAAACTCTTCAAAAATGTCGACGGCGTGTTGGATCCTCCTAAAGTAGTGCATTTTTGGAGGATCCGACACAGGTTTGGCAGCATTTTTGGAGAGCTCAAGTAACATAGTCTGAAACAAATGTATCACTGTCTGGTCATGTTATAATAAATTTGTAGGTTTTGATAAAATCAAGAGTCCAAAACAATATGGCAAAATGGAATTTCATATATGCGCGTGTCATCTTGACTCTGTGAGTATGGATGAGAGTAGAGCTAATCTAGTTGTACATATTGATCTAAGTACTTCTAAAGAACACATAAGTTGGATTCATTTATATCTTTCCAATGAACAACTTGATGGGATGAATTTTCCATTCTGAAGACTAAAACTCCTGATTTGAAATTTGTGAATCCTAGAATTAGAATAAGACTCATCATAGGAATAATTTCTTGCTTTCAATAAACTGAAGACAATAGACTAGTTTCTCTCTATGCACTTTAACTATATGATACTGATACACTATCTGTTATGTTGAGTGTGCAATTGACAGGTCTCTAATAGGATTTTTTCAACAGCTAACCATTTGAGGCGATGTAGAAATCAGTTGTTAGTTGGGTACTGTATCCGTGAAATAGCTTGGATGCTAATGACATTGAAAATTCTGCGACGATGACTACTAATATACGCATAATCAGTAGTGTAATACTGGAAATTAACTGTCAGCTTCATGGTTTCCCTTTTGTTAATCGGACATTTTCCATTAGGAGGAGTTCAGTTTACACTTTTTTTGCTTCTATATTAAACATGCTGCTTCTTATTTGCTTGAAAGATCTTTCATCTGTTCAAGGTTCTTAGCGCGAGTCAGCTTAATTGATCTGTTATGTGTGCCTCCAGGTATAATATGTCGAGTATAAGCGTTCCTTCGTCTTCCTTGCTCAAGGTTACACCATCAATAAGATCCTCCACCTTTACTAAACCTCGATGCTCGTTAGGTTCTGTAAAGAGTATTTCCAAAGCATTTGGCTTAAAGTCCTCATCCTCGTTCAAAGTCAGTGCAATGGCAGCATACAAGGTGAAGCTGATAGGGCCTGATGGTGACGAGAATGAATTTGAAGTGTCCGATGATCAATACATCCTCGATGCAGCAGAGGAAGCGGGAATGGAGCTGCCTTACTCTTGCAGGGCCGGCTCTTGCTGTACTTGTGCAGGACAGTTGGTTTCGGGTTCAGTAGACCAATCTGAAGGTGCATTCCTCGACGATGATCAGATGGAGAAGGGTTATTTGCTGACATGTATTTCGTACCCAAAATCTGACTGTGTTATATACACGCACAAGGAAGAAGAAGTTCATTGAATTTTGTTGATGTGTTCATTCTGTTTTTAAGGCAACTCAAGAGTATTAGAGAGCCTTTTTCCAGGAAAGGAGAATAGGAAAATAAGAAAACCATTAAGAAACAGGGTTATTCTGCATCCAGTCATCCAGATAGTTATGTTTGTGTCTGGTTTGTGGCATAACTTATGTCTCCATTTTGATCACTGTTGAATTAAGATTCTTGAAAATTTGTCATTTAAATTCAAAATTTATCCTGTAGGCACTTAAACTTTATTGAATTAAATTCATAAACTAATTTTGGACAATATGCATAATATATTTGTTCAAATTAATAGTGTGGCTAATTATAAGTACTGTATTAATTATTTAAAAAGTTTAATTTCATTGGGCTTGTCTATTCGATTGGGCTTCAAGTAATGGACCCATTTTATTATGGAATTTTTACTTATCATAGCTACTCCTAAGATTTAATTATGGATAGTAACTATCTTTTTTAATATTTAAGTTTAGTAGCTATATTATTCAAAATTTACATTTTATAGCTACCCCACCTTTTTAAATTAAATTCTTTTGTCTCATAATCCCTAAGTTTTTGTCGTTTTTAGCTTCATGCCCATCAAGTGTATTTTGCTGTATACAAATGCTTTCACACTTATTATTTTCTGGGACACAGCGTATATAGCCGTTTTTTTATTCAACAGCCATTTTGTATTTCGTTGTATTTCGAAAACGCAAACGTGATCAGGCTCAACAATGATTTTGTATTTCGTTGTATTTCGAAAATGCGAACATGACCAGACTCAACAGCGATTTTGTATTTCGTTGTATTTTTCTCTGTATTTTGAAAACGCGAAAATGATCGTACTAACAATATGATTTTGTATTTCGTTGTATTTCAAAACGCGAAATGATCGTAAATACAAAAAAAGCAAGCACGAATTGTAATTTTGCAACTTGTAGCTATAAATTATTAGAACCTATTAAAAGGTAGCTATTTGTGTAAGTTTTACTTTTATTAAGGGCAATTCGCACTAATGGTAACCTATTAAAAGGTAGCTATTTGTGTAAGTTTTACTTTTATTAAGGGCAATTCGCACTAATGTCCTTATTTTGGGGTGGTCTTTAATTTTTGCCCATCAAAATGAAAGTATTTAATTTTTGTCCTGCGCCTAAAATCTTAGGTTGCCTTGTGTTCGAACCTCTTGGTCTTTGCTTGAAAATTTTTTAAAAAAAATTCTCAACGCAGGTTGCTATACATCGGGTATACTTTTGCTGCAAATTATGATAAGTTGAGGGCAGTTTGCACAAGAATTATGCCTTAAGAGAGTTTAATGAGTGCAAATTTTGCTTCAAAGCAAACTCTACCTTAAGGTAGCATTTTTGGAATTTCGCCGACACTTAAGGCAGAATTTTATCTTCAAAGTTGCCTTAAATGTATCTCGCCTTGCGATTTTTTTTTTTTTTTATTGAGCTGATGTTCAAATCCAGAACCTCAGGGTATTAGGCGAATGACAAAACTTAAAGACCACCAATTTGAGGGACAAAAATTAAAGACCACCCCAAAAAAAGGACAATCCTCGCAAACAAATGTTTTATTAAGCCTAAAGGTTCATTGGATGAATATCATCTTATCTCGAGACACAAATCTCTACTACGTGGCAAGTGACATTACATGCCATTATGCCATATATTAGATGACGTGACACGCCTAGTCAAATTAAAGGTCAAAGAGATCGCGTGTGGAAGCGACATATATCAATTAATTAAATATGGTTTTGTCACAACTTCAATTTGATTTGTTGATGATTCAAGTCAACCAATCAAATTAAAGGAAAATAGTTTGTCCTCATCATAACTCTTCGCTTCCACAAGTATTAATAGAGGTTCACATAAGTTATAACCCCGAAAAGGAACCCGAATTCATAACAAGAAGTAAGAGCGAGTTCGTGGATTAAAAGCCACTAATTTTGCTACAAGTAGGGATGTACATGAACCGGATTGATTTGGGTTTCTCAATACACCAAATCAAACCAATTGTGTCGGGTTTTTAAATCTATAAACCAAAAAAAAAAAAGACGGGTTTTTTCAACTTCGGGTTATCTTGATTTTTTCTGGGTTTTTTTTGGAAAAGACTTTGTACAAAATATATAACTTTTACTTCAAATATTTCTTTAGTTCTAGTAAAATATAACTGTATATTAAAGTGTATCTTCAGAAAATAACATAAAATGTGAGATGACTGATGAACTTGTAATAAAATATTCAACAAAAAAGATAATGAAATTGCATAAATAAATATTGCCAATTAATAAACCATAGTGAAAATGATCATAATCTAGAAATACTAACTCGTGCTGAAATATGTACGGCTAATAAGTATTAATTAAGTGACAAAGAAAAAAATAAAATAAGTTATGTATTTTCACTATCTAAACCAATCAAAACTGAAGAATAGATATCCAACATTATTGTCATTGCTAGTGTTAGAATTAAATTTCTTTATGGGTTATAAAACTTATTGGATCATTCAAAATTCTAAGTCTAAGCTTGAAATAATATGTTAAAAGACCGAAAACTATGAAAAGTTTTAAGAAATATTTATAAATTACATTAATAATAAATATTTTTAAAAAGTTAATACATGTAACGTTGGGTTGGTTTGGTTCGGTTTGACTTTTTTCGCATTAAAACCAAACCAAACCAATTTTGGTTGGTTTTTTTTTTTTTTTTTTTTAATATCAAATCAAGTCAAACCAAACTACTAGTCGGGTTTTTTTTCTCGGTTTGACTCGAATTATCGGTTTGGTGCAATTTGTCGGTTTTATCTGTACACCCCTAGCTAGAAGCTACAAATACTCAAGCACTCAAAAAATCAAGTTCGAGTTCAAAATCAAACATCCAAGTGCGAGCTCAAGAACGAAGAACAAATCAAGATTCAAAGAGTGCAGTTTTAAGTCATCTTTTACGCTAGTTGAATTCAAGATCATCGATCAACAATTTAAATTCAAAATCAACATCAGAGGCCCTTGAAGTTATTTTGAAAAAGAATAATATGAGAAATTATAGAGACAATAATATTCATAATATTTAAAATAAAATACTACACTTTATTATAATATTTTCTAATCGTACTTATTTTCTTCACGCAAAATTTGTTGTTACACAAATGATTGGAACTTTTTTTTTTTTTTCGGGTTTTGAAGTTGGGGGGGGGGGGGGGGGGTGTTGGAGAAGAGATGGATATTCTAACTCAATATTCATTGATAAATAAAGGACAGAAGTTATAATGTGAAATAAACTTCTAGGTTGGAGATGTGGTCGTTGCTTCATTTTGAGTTGAGACCATAGAAGAAATCTGGGCTCTATATGGCTTAACATTTTTCTCTATAATAAAAAGCAAGCTGGAAGAAATAGAAGAAAAAGTCGGGATTTTGAGCTTGATTTTCTGATGATGATATTAAAGTTTTGTCCTTGCTTTTAAGGTGCCACGGGATTGGTCAATGATATTTAAGGTTTGAGCATCATAAATTTGTTCTGACATGAGAAAAAGCCAGTTCTAACCCCTTTTGGCTGTCCAGAAACTGGAAAATTCTCTAATCAAAGGGTGGCTTAGTCAATGTGCATTCAAATTGGAGTTGAAAGTTGAAATGGACTGCTTTTAATAATAGCTTGTTTCTCATAATTTTTGACTTCCTGATGCGTCACATTTTTCAATCTAAAGTTCACACCAAACACTCATATGTCCAATCACTATTTGGACTTCAAATGGTGTGGGCTAGCCCTTTTCTTGCCTTAGTTAAAACAAGAAAAAACTTTACAAGTAAATTCCAGTACAGAGTGCTGGAGTTTAAAAAAAATAAATAAATAAAATACTAGGCGTAATATTAGAGTTCATGAAAAATGTTGGAGTTAATACTGGAGTTCATTAAATAATAATTTTCTAATGGGAGACATCTAAAACTTTGCAATTCTTTTGGGTCGTTAGTGAATGAGGTAATGAGGTTTGGATCTTAAAATAAATGAAGTTGAGAAGATCTATTTTAAAGCATGATGAAGTTACTCTAATTAATAAATAATAAAGGTGGATTTATTTTTTAATATCTAAGTATGATTAATGAGTAGAAGCACTTCTTTTATTCTTGTAGGATGACTTCTATTTTCTAGAAGCTTTAAGCACTTGCAACCTTAAATTACGTATTCTTTAGCCCAAAATCCTATCTCACCAGCCATTGATTATTTCCACGTTTAGTTTTAGGAACAAAATTTAATTACAGTCAAACCTAAAGTCATCATATTGTCTCATATTCAACATTGGCTATTTTTGCACGAACAACTTATACACATATATGTTGTTTTTAATATTAAGAGGGCAGAAAGTGGAAAAGTCATGTATTAAATCATCTGTATAAACAAGTGGATTATCCTCTCTCAATATAATACTAAATCTAAAATTGAAAACAACTTGAATTTGATTATATAATTCACAAAATTTATAGAATGAAATTAAAGGGAAAACGTCCAAAATTGCCCCCTAACATTGTCTTTTGTTTACCTATCGGATCATAGAAGGCTTCACTGTTATCTTTCATCTAAAATATACCCGTCCAACTGCCGATGTTCCACTATTGAAAAATGATTTGAGATGACGACACGATCAACTATGTAGGGATATATTTGCAACTTTTCGTGAACCACCTATACTTATATAATAAGTACTGTTTTTTTAAATATTAAAAAGGCAGAAAGTAGAAAAGTCATGTACCAAAACAATTAGTACTATAAACAAGTGGATTATCCTCTTTCCCAAAATAATGAGTACTAATTCAACATGCTCAACAACTGGAAATTGAATATATATTTCACAAAATTGAAAGAATGAGAAAATATCAAAATAGTGGACCCTATAGCTGTTTATATAATACTTGTAGTGGGCCCCACAGGCCTCAAATCGCGGCCTAACGAGACAGCAAAAGTGGCCCTATCAACGTTACGTGTATGAAGTAATTGCACGGTTTGGTCTTCAAATGGAATGGTCTTTAAATTTTGTCCTTCAAATGGAAACTGGTTTTTAATTTTGTCCTCGTGAGGCATAAATTCTTTAAGAATGCTAGCGTAACTTGTGAATATTATGATGCGTAATTTATGTCCTTCTAGGCAGAAGATCGATTTTGAAGGGAAAAATTAAACACCAGCCCATTTGAAGGACCAAAATTAAAGACCAGCACAAAAGAGGGATAAAAGTGCAAATGACCCAATCAACATCGTTGCTGCTCTATGACTTTGACCGGTCACTAGTCTCCAACCGCTTCACACCAACTGAACCGGCCGGTTCAACATTTACATTGGCCACAGTTTTTACTCTAGGCCGGATCTTTAAAATAGTTCTTAACTTTTTCCAAAACCCGGTTCTTACACCTCTGTCTTTCTTTGACTTTGACCTAACCCTCCCAATGCAAGAAACCCTAGGTGAACCCGGTTCACTCACATTTGTTGCTCCCTTTCTACCCGGTTCAGACCGGCTTCTAAATAAACGTCTCGGTACCTTGTTATGTCGGGGATTTGCATCACTCGAGCTAGTTTTATGAGACTTGGGAAGAGCAAAAAGAGAAGAAGATTTGGGATTTTTATGATGATTCAACGTTGAGGCGAAAGAACGATGACAGAATGATCTCGAATTGTCATTTGACTTGCCAAAAAAACCGAGTTTCATTGAGGTCTTACGTTGCATGGTTGCATTTTCATCGAACCAATCTTGTTCGGAGTCTTTTGGGATCCAAAAAGATTCTGGTGGTAAATCGAGGAAGGTCTCTGGAGATTTCTTGATGACATGTTCTTCATCGTTGTCTAGAGTTTGATCAGTATTAGCAACAGTATCTGCACGGACATGATTTTCATCTAGAGGAGATTGTAGAGACATAGTTTTTCAAATTTCAATATGAGTTTGATGAATATAGTGAGAGAAGAGGAAAAGAAAAATGGGAATATGTTAAAGATAAGAAGAGGGCATGTGTGTGTTTTCCCACATGATATATAGTGACAATAATTGAACATGTTGTTTTGTGAAAGACAGACGAATCACGTTGCAAGATCAAATTGCATTTTGGCAGCACCTGGAATTAAATTATTTAATTTCTCCAAATTTGATTAATCCCATGAATAAAATATTTCGTGGAAAGTGACATATTTGTTGGCATGTATAAAATTACGTAAATCGGAGGGCGGTTGTTAATTTTTCAAAATTTATAATTTAATTAACGATAGCTGGTTAGCATAAGAAATTAAGAATGAAACAAATATCCGGTTCTGGTTTTGGTTCTTGTTCAGCAGCAATCCAATTCTGAACTTTCCTATTACTGTGAAGTCAGAAATTTCGTTCAGAAATTTTAATAAAGTATATATATATATATATATATATATAATACAATATAATTTCCGGCAAAAGGTGTTGAATATACTTGACAACCTTTCAACAAAAGGTGTTCAGTGTACTTGACAACCTTTCAACCTACGTAGCTCCTATCCTGAAGATAAGTATAAGGACATTTATAACTAAATTTAAACAAATCAAACATTACGTATGAACTGCATATAAATGTTGGAACAACTACTTTTCCCGTATTCAGCAAAGCAGTAAGCCAGTAACTTTCCTTTTCCCGAAATGTGAACATAAAACGTTCCAAGATTCCAAAGGTCTGGCGGAAAATAGCAGGATAAGATGCATGCTTAGTACAACAAATTAAATATTTCACACTCGATATTCTCATGAAAAATGAGACCACATGTATTATATATAGCTTAAGTCGAAAATGGAGGGAAAAATACGTGTTCAATTATCATAATTAAGTGATAAAAGTTTATATGAAAATATGTACTCTCTCCCTTACAATTTATGTGAACCTATTAATTAAATGTGAAGCTAATGAATGATTATTAGATGCTATTGTATTCCGAGCTTTAAGTTATCTTGTTGAGCTTTCATGCTAATTCATGCTTTTGAAATACCGTATATTGAATGTGATTTCATGCACCTGTGAGACAAGCTTGCATGGTAATTTGCTCCATGATTTAAAATAAATGTTGAAATTGCCAAATTAATTAGCTAAGTCTTGAACTTTGCTCAAGTGTTTTTTTTTTCGTTAGATGCTTAAGCGTTTATGATTCTTATATACTCATCCCTCCGTCTCAAAAAAGATTGTCCTAGTTTGACTTGACACGGAGTTGAAGAAATAAATGAAGACTTTTGAAATGTGTGTTCAAAACAAACCTTAGATATTTGTGTGGCTGTAAATCATCTCATAAAGTTAAATTATTTTTAAATATAGGAATGTGTCAATCTTTTTGGGATAAACTAATTAGGAAAGTAGGACAATCTTTTTTGGACAGAAGAAGTAGTACTTATGGATCATTAATTGTATGACGCACTGTGCATACTTTTAAATGTTTCTATCAGTAAAAGAGTGTAGATTATAAAATTCTGGGCATGCTCTCAATGACTTTATTGTAATCCTTTTCTCTTGATTTTCATTTAAAGAAATGAAAATGAGCTACTTGATTTTTTGTCGAAGAGAATTGAATTCGGCTAAATTTTACGGCTTTATGGTGAGTCTAATTTTTTTTTTCTTTAATCAAAGAGATGAAATGATCCTTGAAGCTATTTGAGATAAGAGATAATTAAATGCGGGTAAAATGCCCCGACTTTGAAATAGAACAAATTTATAAAATGTTTGTGTTAATTTGGCCTAACTGGTCGGGAGGATGGTCAGTATATACCGTCAGTTCTTACTCTGGTGTAATTAAGCCTGTCAATCGGTTTAAACCGGACCGGACCGGTAACCGGTTAGAAAATCGGCCGGTTTTCGATCTAAAAATCGGAACCGGCCACCGGTTCTGGTTTATCGGTTTTAAACTGGAAACCGGACCGATCCGATGTGAAACTGTCCAAAACGTCTTTTTTTTTTTTTTTTTTTTTTTTTTTTTTACATATGTTATACTCTCTCCGTTTCTATTTATATGAACCCATTTGACTGGGCACGATGTTTAAGAAAGAGGGAAGACTTTTGAAACTTGTGATTCAAAATAAGCCTTGAAAATTTGTGTGGCTGTAAATCATTCATAAAGTGAATTTGTTTCCAAATTAGGAAAGAGGTCATTCATTTTGGCACGGACTAAAAAGGAAATAGGTTCAAACAAATTGAAACAGAGGGAGTATAAGTTTATAAGTAAAGTTTATATATTTACTGACTAACAACATATACGTATATATATATTAAGTTATATGTTTAAGTTATACTACATATACCTAAAATATACTAAGAATATACTAACAACATTCACTTATATATATCAATATACTTAGGATATATAACTTATATATATATATATATATATATATATATATATATATATATATATATATATATATATATAGTATATGTGAATGTAAAACTTTTAAATGCAACAAACGCGACAAGCCCTTTTTGCTACTTTGAGAAGTAGTAGGGCGTGGAGCAACGGGTGTAGCATTTTCTTCCAAATTAGAATAATGACTAAAAAAATTTCTAAACTCGGCATCAATAGCGAGCTCGGCTTCAGCTAAAGATGGTTCAACTCCCTCTTCAATTTCTAAAAATGTATAAATTTGATTAACCAATGCTCTAATATAAGACAATTTTAAACAAGGATTTAAAAGGAACCCAATATAAATAAAGTTGGGATGGGAAAAAAATACTTCTTAAATTTTGTTGTCATATTAAAAATAGCAACTTGATAACCGGATTTATATTTATACTCTTATAAAACTCTAGCTATTTCCGCTAAGTAGGCTAAAATTTCGGTTACCGTGGGATAGAATTATTTAGAATGAGCAAGAGTTGCATTATAAAAAATTTGCAAGAGTTCAACACATTCCTTAACATCTTCCCAATCCATAATATTTAACCAATCATCATTATTAATATTATAATGGTTGTGAACTTGTTGTATGGGAACTCTATACTCATATGCTTGTTGAAGCATAATGTAAGTGTAGTTCCACCTAGTCTCAATTTCTACTTGAATTTTCCTAGGTCTAAGGCCATTTTCCGCACAAGAATTCTTAAAATCTCTCAATTTTGCCTTATTAGCATTACGAAAAAGAAACGCAACCGCATTTCTAACTTTTTGAATAGAATCTTCTAAACACTCAAGACCATCTTTAACAATTAAGTTTAAAATGTGACAACTACATCTCACATGGAAAATATTTTTTAGCGGAGGGTTTAATTCCCTTTTTAAAAGACCAACCGCCTTTGTATTATTAGAAGCATTATCTAAAGCAATACAAAGTGTTTTTCTATAAATGTTAAAAAATCTCATAATAGTAGACATTGAATCCGCTAATAAAATTTCATCGTGACGATCTTTCCCTTCATCATAAAAAAAAGCTATAATTCTTTTTTGCATAACCCAGTTATCATCAACCCAATGATATGTAATAGCAAAAAAATCTAACTTGTTAAGACTAAGACCCAAATCGGCGGTAAGAGAAACATTACAATTTAAAGACGCAAATAAAATCTATATTTTTTATACAAATCGATAACATCCGCTCTACAAGTACTCCTAGGAATACCCTCAAATAACGGACTATAACAACATTGAATATAAGTAACAAACCCCAAACCCGAAGGAAAGGAAAATGGTAAGCAATCATGAGCTACCATTTTAGCTATTTCTACAAGCTCTTTTTTCTTGTCATACTTAAAATTTTTACCGGTTCGCGGGTCTATCGTCATTTGAATACCCCCCACATTTGAACCTGTTTGCTCTCCCCAAACATCCATATGTTTAACTGTCATATGATTATTTAGTGTACTCGTTCCACCATCCTTATTAGTTTATTGTTTAAAAGCAAATACTTGTCCACATATGGTACATTTAGCTGTTTGGCTTTCCTTATTCTTAGTCATAAATTTTCAAATTTTAGCGGTTGGCGTACGAGTTCTAGGCGGTTTGTCTTGTGTATGTGATTGTGCAGGACCTGTATCTCCTATGGGATTTTCGGGGGCTTGTGTTTCATCATCATCATCATCATCAATTTCATTAAAAGTGTCGGTATAATGTTGTTGCATTGCCTCATGATCTAAAAGTGGATTATTTCCACCAACATCAATACCTAAATTAGGTGTTTCGTTCACAAATGTTTCCTCATCAAACCCACCCTAACAATACCACTACTACCGGCATCACGTCTAAATTTCTTCGCCATTATTAAATAGAATTAATTTAAATCACAACAAAATAAATTGCAAAAAATTAGATTGCTAGAGTTAAATTGCGTAAATTAAATAGCAAAAAATAAAGATAGAGTTGGAACGAAGGTACCAAATTGCCGGACTAATTTCCAACAAAGTGAAGGCGGCTAGAATTGTAAATCCATCAAAGCTACTTCGGATTGTTGCAAAATCACTAACTCCACCAACAATATTATAATTGCAAAATTAATAATTGAAACTAAAATAAGACTTTATAATATTTAATTGAGAGAAATTTAAAGTGGCTAATTGTTACAAAGTAACTATAATTGAGAGATCGAGAGAAAGAGAAGAGTGAATTGGTGTGAATTAAAATGAAAATGGAGAGGGGTTTATATAGGGGTGGGGGATGGGTTAAAGTGTTAAAAAAAAAGTTTGGGGGGGGGTTGGGGGGGGGGGGCCCAAAAGGGGAGTTTGGCCCTTTTGGCGGCGGCCATTTTTGCAAATGGACCGTTGACTTGACGGTCCGGCCCAAATGTCCCCACGGACTACATTTAAAAAAAAAAAAAAATTAATTCGACCGGTTTAACCGCGGCCGGTTCACCGATATTAACCGGTCGGTTCCGGTTTAACCTAGTTAGAGGTCCCAAAAAAATCGAAATCGGATCGGTATGTATTAAACGGTTGGCCACCAACGAGGTTCCGATTCCGATTCCGATTCTGATTTTACCGGTCCGGTTACTGATTTGAACCGGTTAACCAAAACCGGTTTGACAGGCTTTAGTCTGGTGTATTGCCTAACTGGTCAGGAGGATAGCTAGTCTTGTTACTTGTGAGTTCCTACTTCAGTCAATCATAGCCTAGCTAGTTAATTAGGAGAAAACGTCAGCCATAATGGATGGTGTTCCGATGCATATATCACCTATTATTGTAAGACTTGTGAGATTACGAATACGGATTATTTTCCGATGCATCACATCACTTACTGTCGTGAAACTCTTGAAATACAAACATTGATTACGAATTAAACACTTGTCATTTAAATCAGCAAAAAGGAAAACCACAAAGAACAAAAAATTGAATCATTTCAAGTCGTGCCCCACATTAGCTGATTGAAAAAAGATGCAACTCCAACACAAAGGGACCAAGATTAGATAAAGGAGAATGATGTGCTAATTAACTTTTGTTCAACAGTTTATGGAAATTAATAACTTTAGATTACTTAGGTTTGGCTAGAATGAAACAAAGAAACCTAAGTAAAAAAAGGAAAAGAGGAGTCATTGTAAGATTTGTCCCACATGGCCTACATATAATTATAAGTATTTGCTTTAATAGATAATTTAGTAGCTAAATTTCTATTGAATGATTAATAATTCCCGTACGTCTCCACTTCTTCGCAATGATTAAGCCTATTAACAAGTCCGATTGGACCGGTTCAAACCGGTAACCGGACCGGTTAAACTGGAACCGGTTTACCGGTGTTTTAATATCGGTCCGGTTTTTAATTTTTGGGACCGATGATCCGGTCAATTTTTTTTTTTTTTTTTTTAAATATAGCCGTTGCCTGCGTGAACTGGACAGTTGGACAACGGCTCCAAACGCCCCTTTTGGCCCCCAACCCCCTCAAACTTTTTTTTTTTTTTTTACACTTTAACCCATCCCCCACCCTTATATAAGCCCCTCTCCATTTCCAATTTTAATTCACACCAATTCACTCTTCTCTTTCTCTCAATTTCTCTCAATTATAGATACTTTGTAACAATTAGCCACTTTAAATTTCTCTCAATTAAATATTATAAAGTTTTATTCTAGTTTCAATTATTAATTTTGCAATTACAAAAAAAATTATTGGTGGAGTTGATGATTTTGCAACAATCCGAAGTAACTCCAAATCTTGGTGGATTTACAATTCTAGCCGCCTTCACTTTGGTGGAAATTAGTCTGGCAATTTGGTACCTTCGTTCCAACTCTATCTTTATTTTTCGCTATTTAATTTACGCAATTTAATTTGTTGCAATTTATTTTCTTGTGATTTATTTGAGTGTGATTTGAAGTAATTCTATTTAATAATGTCGAATAGATTCAGACGTGGTGTCGGTAGTAGTGGTATTGTTAGGGGTGGGTTTAATGAGGAAACATTTGTGAACGAAACACCTAATTTATATATTGATATTAGTGAAAATAATCCACTTTTAGATCATGAGGTAATGCAACAATACTATACCGACACTTTTAATGAAATTGATGATGATGATGAAACACAAGCCCCCGAAAATCCAATGGGAGATACAGGTCCTGCACAATCACATACACAAGATAAACCGCCAAGAACTCGTAAGCCAACCGCTAGAATTTAGAAATTTATGACTAAGGATAACGAAAGACAAACAACTACATGTAATTTATGTAAACAAGAATTTGTTTTTAGGCAACTAACTAGTAAGGATGGTGGAATGGCTTCACTAACGAATCATATGAAAGGTAAACAAAGGGATGTTTCGAGAGAGAAAACGGGTTCAAATGTGGGGGGTCAAACAATAGACCCACGAATCGATAGAAATTTTAGCTATGACAAGAAAAAAGATCGTATAGAAATAGCTAAAATGGTTGTTTTTGATACTCTACCATTTTCCTTTCCTTCGGGTTTAGGGTTTGTTACTTATATTCAACGTTGTTACAATCCGTTATTTGAGGATATTCCTAGAAGTATTTGTAGAGCGGATATTATAGATTTATATAAAAAATATAGATTTTATTTGCGCCATGTATTTAATTCTTTAAATTGTAGTGTTTCTCTTACCGCCGATTTGGGTCTTCGTCTTAACAAGTTAGATTTTTTTGCTATTACATGTCATTGGGTTGATGATAATTGGGTGATGCAAAAAAGAATTATAGCTTTTTTATATGATGAAGGGAAAGACCGTCATGATGGAAAAATTTTAGCGGATTCAATGTCAACTATTATGAATTTTTTTAACATTTATAGAAAAACCTTTTTATTACTTTAGATAATGCTTCTAATAATACAAAGGCGGTTGGTCTTTTAAAAAGGGAATTAAAGCCTCCGTTAAAAAATATTTTTCATGTGAGTGTAGTTGTCACATTTTAAACTTGATTGTTAGAGATGGTCTTGACTATTTTGAAGATTCTATTCAAAAGTTAGAAATGCGGTTGCTTTTCTCTTTTGTAATGCTAATAAGCAAAAAATGAGAGATTTTAAGAATTCTTGTGTGCAAAATGGCCTTAGACCTAGGAAAATTCAAGTAAAAGTTGACACTAGGTGGAACTTCACTTACATTATGTTACAACAAACATATGATTATACGATTTCCATACAACAAGTTCACAACTATTTTAATACGGATAGTGATGATTGGTTAAATATTACCGATTGGGTAGATGTTAAGGAATGTATTGAACTTTTACAAAGATTTTATAATGCAACTCTTGTTTTTTCTAGACAATTTTATCCCAAGGTAACCGAAATTTTGGCCTACTTAGCGGAAATAGCTAGAGTTTTATATGAGTATAAGATAAATCCGGTTATCAAGAGGCTATTTTTAAAATGACAACAAAATTTAAGAAGTATTTTTTTCCCATACTAACTTTATTTATATTGGGTTCTCTTTTAAATCCTTGTTTTAAAATATCTTATGCTAGAGCATTAGTTGGTCAAATTTATACCTATTTAGAAATTGACGAGGAAGTTGAACAATCTTTACATGACGCCGAGGTCGCGATCGATTCCGAGTTTAGAATTTTTTTTAGTCATTATTCTACTTTGAAAGAAAGTGCTACACCCATTGCTCCACGCCCTACTACTTCTCAAGGTAGCAAAAAGGGCTTAAAGGGTTTGTCGAATTTAAAAATTTTACATTCACAACCAGCTCCTTCTAATAATGCAAACTTTGATGAATATCACATTTATTTGATGCAGCCAAATGTGGATATCAACCAACTAGATGATTTGACGTCTTAGCATGGTGGAAGAAATACAAGGCGAGTCATCCGGTACTTTTAAGAATGGCTCGAGATATCCTTACGGTTCAAATATCAACTGTGGCTTTGGAGAGTGCATTTAGCCAAGGAAGACAACAAATTGGAGACCATAGACACTCATTATCCGGATTTAGCTTGCAAGTACTAGTTTGTATTCGCGATTGGATTAGATCGGAGCGATGCAACCAAAACTTAGAAGCAGTGGAAGGCGAAGAGGAAGAGATTGAAGATTTGATAGTAAGTGGAATAGACCAAGTGGAAGACTTTGAAGATATCTCAATGACCGAATATGATATGGCGGATATTAGCCAAATGATTGACACTTTTTGATTTTATTATTCTACTACCTTTTTGCAACTCATGTATTATTTGCAAGTTAAAAAAATTACAACTTGCAAATAAATGTTATCCATGAATGAATAAAATATGTGGCTCATTGAGCTTTCTTCTATTTACTTGTGTTCATATTTGTACTTATATTAAGTTAGGAATATACCTAAAATATACTAAGAATATACTTATAATATACATCTACTCAAATTAAAAAATAAAAAGTTATATACTTGAAAAGTAACTAAAATATACTAAGAATATAAATATACTTTAGATATAAAATAGGAATTTATAAACTTACAAAAAACTTAAGTTATAATACATATAACTTAAACATATATAAGTATGTATAGTATACATATAACTTAAAACATATATATTTAAGTTATATGTATACTAAACATACTATTTAGGTTCTATGTATACTATGTATACATATAACTTATATATATATATATATATATATATATATATATATATATATATATATATATAAGTTTTTTTCTAAATTTATAAATTTCTATTTTGTAACTTAAGTATATTTATAATTATATTCTTAGTATATTTTAGTTATTTTTCAAGTATAACTTAAGCATATAACTTAATATATATATATACATATATCTTTGTTAGTTAGTAAATATATAAACATTAGTTATAAACGTATATAACATATATAGATATACCTACAATATACTAAGAAATACTATAATATACATATACTATACAAAAAACAAAAAAAAAAGGGTTTTTTTGAGTTTAGAACCTGCCGGTTCTGGTTTCCAATTTTGGAACCGGTTAACTGGAAACTGGCAACCGGTGGCCGGTTCCAGTTTTTTGACCGGAAACTGGCCGGTTTCCTAACCGGTTGCCGGTCCGGTCCGGTCCGGTCCGGTTTGGATCGGTTAATGGGCTTAGCAATGATCGAACGTGAAGAGTAGCCTAAAACCTTTTAAAAACTGCTATTCCTTTCTCTCTTTTGAAAAAATAGAAGTATCGTACTCTAGCTATGTTACTCTAAGGAAAGCAATGAAGAAAAAGAGAAAGAAATAAGTTTGTCCAGAAAGGAGAAGCACTTCCACACAACTTCGTCAAGAAATATACCGTGAATTCGGGTAAATTTTCGGAATTAAAGTACTCTAATTTAATATTTTGTGAATACCATATAATTCCAACATTTTAATTATTATACTACTAGAATTTGAATTATATTTTTTATTTTTACAATTTAGACTAATAACTTCTTACGTGTCATATCATTTATCTTTGGTCCTCAAGCTGGAAAGGTCAGATTATTAAGAACCAAGGGTTAGCTCATTGGTGAGCTATCATTCTCAATTATATTCTGGAAGGGTAACATCCAATACTCACCAAATCTTTCTTATCAAAGGTCACTTCAAGAAATAAAAAAAGTGGGGTGTAGGTTAATACCAATACGTGTCATCCAACAGCGCTTCAAAAATAATTCTTTATATATGTGTATCTAAATAATATTTTTATAAAAATAAAAATAATATAACCGATCTTACCTTGTTAGCGCAATTACTGATACTTGATATACACAACACGCTGATATTTTATAAAAGAAGTTATGCATTAAAACCAATACATTTCTAAACCTAAATTAATTGCTAGTTAAATTGTCATAATAAATCAATACTGCTTGCATACGCCCGTAGGTTTAGGCAAATCAATAATTTCAGACAAGAAACCGTGTCCTAAGATTCGTATCACATATATTCAGTCCCCACTTATCAACTTTTTTTACTATAACTGATAAGATCACTTAACACAGGCAATAAATTATTGTCTTTTCTAACTTTAATAAAGGGTTTTTGTTTGGAGTGAGAAGATCGATTCAGGAAGAACAAACAAAGGCTATAAACAGTGGGAAATATTTAGAATACAAGAGAAATAAGATCAAAGTTCTCTGCATGGGAGTTCTTGAATTTAGACAGCAAAAATGGGAACCAATAAAATGATACTTCTCTTCTTCTTGGCCTTCTACTTTTCATGTGGTTTTTATCAAGCCAGGATTTTGCCCTCTGGTAATCTTTTTCCCTTTATACTCCTTAATTCCTCTAGTGTTTTTTTTTTTTGCCTTCGTGTTCTTGAGCTTATGCAAATTTTGTAGAATTGTACTTTCTCCTCTTTCAGTTTAAGTCAAACTGTTGAAGTGCTACGTTTCATAATTTGATCCAGTTACTTAAATTGGAAGGAAAACTTTGTATTTTACCCTATTTCAATAAAGTTCTATATTTCTTTTCCTTTTTTCATCTGAATCATAGAGGAGGAAAGTAGGGGCAGATTTAGTCAACAAGCAATGGATTTATTTGAACTCAGTAACTAAATGAACTCGTAAATGACTTCAATCCTGTATATATGATGGAAAAAAATAGTACTATTAAATAAATATAAACAATAGATTGCCCACAGGTGTTGGAGTATACTAATATGATGAAAATTTCTTGCAACTTATCTTCCGTATATTGTATATACTGAACTTTTAGTACTTATTTTTAATTTATTTTGCTTAATAATGGCTTGAGATGAGCTTTAGCAAAGTGACATTGTCATTGATGATTCATATAGCCGATCCCGACTTACTTGGAATTGAGGCATAATTGTTATTGTTAGTGTATTCCGTATATTTGTTGTATATAAAAGCCATATCTTTAACGAATTGTCACTTTTCTTGAGGGGTGGGGGATGCGGGCTCTTTCTTTGTGTTCCTTATTTTAAGGTGCCTTAGTTTATTTGAAGTCGTATATCTTTTTCTCAATATGATGACATTTGAGGATTTCAGTGAAATTTCAAACAAACACTAAATTTTGAACCCCATAATAGTATAAGTGCATTGGGTTTAGTGGTGAGAACATAAAAGGTTGAATCCTGTCAAGTTTAAATTCTGAATCCGCCTCTGTTAATATTGTTATAATAATTGATATATATTGTTCAATCTTTAATTCACATAAACCTTCTTCTATTGCAGATAACGAAGAAGTAATAGTAGCTGAACAACTTAATAATAATCATAATGTTGATGGAGAGACAACTATAGCTGTTAACAACAAATATGGCCATGTTGGTGGTGGCAGAGGAAATGGAGGGGAAGTAAATGGCGATGGATCTCGATCTCCTTCGAATCAAGGATCAAATTTCATACCAGTTTATGCTGCAAATGCTCACCACAATCGCCATCACGGTGCTGCAAGCAGCCACAAAAGCCACAATCAACATCTAGTCTTATTCGCTACAATGTTCTTCGCTTGCCTTTGTATTTAAAGACCACGAGCAAATCGCATAACACATTACAATAAGGTCGTTCTGGATTCCTGACTCGTCTCATTCTGAGCCTTTGGCATGTTTGACATCGAGCTTTGACCCTTGTCTTGATCTACTTAGGTTATAATTGTGCTTTTGTTGTACATGAAAAAGGTTGAAAACCATGTTGACCTGTCTAGTGATTGTTGTGTACTCTGTTTTTGCTTAGTCTTTGATTAGGCCGCGGAGATGAATTTGTTAGGATGTGCTTTTTATGTCTTTTACTTTTCCTCTTTTCTCCTAAACTTCCCCTGTATAAGATGTTGAATTTGATAAGCTCTACAAAAATATTAAAATACTAAAAGAAGAACAAACAATGACACACAAGATATAACAATTAACAATAACAGAAGATATAAATATTGGAAGTGAAAAAACGGTTCGAGGCAAGCTATGGTTGGCGCTCTCTTCAGAGTAGAAATCCGCCGCTACCCTGGTCTAATATCCGAATGACGTCCTACTCCCAAGATACAACGAACCACTCACGAACTTTTAGTATGCACTCAAATAAAAGTTCCGAAGAACTCTTAATCTCTCAACTGCTTTCTGTAGAAAAGGAAGAGGAAGAATGTACAATTTTATGTTGCAAAAATTTTGTATTGCTAGAATATTTGTAATCTTTGGAATATTTTCTAAGTGCTGAAAATCTACATGAAACCTACTATGAGCCTGTTTGGATGGGCTTAAAAAAAGCAGCTTATAAGCTGGAAACAACTTATAAGCCAAAACAAAATAAGTTGGGGTAGGCCAACTTATTTTTTTTGGCTTATAAGTTGTTTTCAGTTTATAAGCTGCTTTAGATAAGCTAAGCCAAACGGGCCCAATTAATTTTTTGGGCTTATTTTAAGCACAAAATGACTTTAAAATTTCTAGTCAATTTCAAAAAAAATTTGAAAACGAATTTATAAGCAACTTATAAGCCAATCCAAACGGGCTCTATATATAAGGTGTAGAAAAACCTAACACACCTTTTCTACGAAAAGTTGCAACCCTTGATAATAGAAGACACCTATTCACACTAGGAATTTTGAATCACCTAAAATTAACTAACAATCTCCCACGTGATTCAAGAATTCTAGGATAACAAAGCAGCATTTTATAATGCAATCAGTGAAGGTGTTTTGTGGACTCTTTTTTTTTTATTTTTTTTTATTTTTTATAGCTAAACTTTATTACACTAGAAACATCCTAGTAAAACATATAGATCAATGAAACTGAATAAAGCTAAACTTTATTACCCGAGAAACATCCTAGTAAAACATAAAGATCATTGAAACCGAATAATTACTCGCAAACAAAAAAGTAAGGTTGTAATTCTCACCGATGTTCATTTCTTTAGAGTCAACACCTGGATTTACTTTTTCGTGTATATGGTTAAAAATAAATACTTTGAAATGGAACTACAACTGATTCGAATATTTATGGCCATCAAGATTCGTGGGCTAATTCATAGATTCACTATGTACCACTCACATTATTCAATATTTATGTCGCCAGAGTCCACAAAGTTATCTTTGTGTGTATCTATTTTCAAGCTATGGGTAAATGTAGTAAACCAAATGGTAGACGTGTTGGATCATTGGCTTGGCTACCACTTATTGGGATTGAAATAATATGGCGTCATGCGGAAGCTAATAATTTGCAAACCTTGAACGACGATAAATCGAACAACACAAAAAATATTCTAAAAAGCATAATATTATAAAATGGTTTGGTCAAGTGACCTACATATTAAAAAACCTAATTTAAAAGAAAGCATTAAAAACTATGGAGAGAATAATCTCCCCATAAATAAGACTCATTACTGACTACATTGTGGATGCAATTGTGGACTTGAGCCTCACTTAGTATGAGAAAATATGATCGGAAGGAACATAGTGAACTTGAGTCTTGAACTAGAACCTTTTAGTCCGATCTTCATTTCATCATACATATTATATGAGATTTTTATTGAGTTCGCTTTAACGGCCTTGCGCAGTATCTTGATTCTTGAGTGCTCTAGAGAAAAGCCCAATCTCATAGGTTGCGGCCTCACAAACACACTCAAATAGGTGAATTCTTCAAGAATATGTGTAACGGAAGCATATCCTAGATATTATGCTATGAATTCATTCAGAACATGTGCTCTTCCTAGCCGTTACATTAAGTACCATGAAAATCTCGATGGGACTAAAAAAGTAAGAAAAATTATGGTACTTCTCCAATTACTCAATAGCTTGTTGTTACCACATTGGACCTTCGTCATGGGATCTCCAATCAATAAGGTTGGGTTGCCATTATTACTAATTACAGATTTTGGGGCTTCAGTCTCATCTCTCTTGAGAACTCAATGACTTGTTTTTTAGCAAGTCCTTTCGTCAGCGGATCCGCGGTGTTTCTCAAAGAAGGAATGTAATCCAAGGTGATTACTCCATTTTTAATCAAACTCATAATTGTTTTTTTGCCTCAAGCGGAGATGTCCTTTTTGCTCATTTGAGTTCTTTTGCTTCCATTTTGCTATAGCCACTTGATTATCACAGTGAATACAAATTGCAGGAATTGGCTTCTCAATAATTGGAATATCCATTAGTAATTTTTTTTTTTTAGCCATTTTGCATGTTGTGCGGTTGCATCTAAGGCTATCATCTCAGATTCCATAGTGGATCGAGAAATGCATGTTTGTTTGGAGGATTTCCATGCAACTACACCCCCACCTAATGTAAACACGTATTCAGTGGTAGCTTTTGTTTCATCTGAATCATAAATTAGTTTTGCATCACTATAGCCTTCAAGCACAGCAGGATATCCTGGATAATGTATATCAAGTGATTTGGTACCTCTTAAGTATTTTAATATCTTCTCTAATGCCATCAGATGATTTTCATTAGGATTACTTGTGTATCTACTTAGCCTTCCCACAGCTTGTGCTATGTCAGGCTTAGTATACTACAAAAAAATGGGTAATTTGCAGAGGTTGAAAGTTGTAATTCGCGGAGGTTTTAGCTTCCTCTAGCAACTAGCGGAGGCTAAAACCTTTGCTGTGCAAATTTCAACCTCCGCAAATTACTCTTTTTATTTTTTATTTTTATAGTGGTAGCATTTGTGAGATACATAAGTGTGCCAATAATTTGGAAATACAACAATTGAGAAACAGGCTCACCAACATTTTTCCTTAGTCTGACATCTGGGTCGTAAGGGGTACTCACAGGTTTACAATCATACTTATTTGAATTTCTTCAATATTTTCTCTATATAATGCGATTGAGTAATTGTAATACCCATAGGATCTCGTTGAATCCTAATTCCCATTATAACATCTGTTTCTCCTAGATCTTTCATATCAAAATTATTTGACATAATAGCTTTGGTTTCTTTAATAATATTCAAGTTGCTACCAAAGATGAAAATATCCTCAACATACAGACATAATATAACACATCCCAGTTCAGAAGTCTTGCTATAAACACACTTTTCTGAATCATTTATCATAAACCCATTTGATAATATGACTTGATCAAATTTCTCATGCTATTGTTTGGGGGCTTGCTTCAACCCATATAAAGATTTTATTAATTTACAAACCTTATTTTCTTGTCCAGATATAACAAATCCCTCTGGTTGCTTCATATGTATCTCTTTTTCTAAATCACCATTTAGAAAGGCGATTTTAACATCCATTTGATGGATCTCCAATTTATATATGGATACCAAAGCTAACAACACTTGAACGGTTGTCATCTTTGCTACAGGAGAATAAGTGTCGAAATAATCAAACCCTTCTTTTTGGGAATAAGCTTTTGCAACTAATCTTGCCTTAAACTTTTCTATTGACCCATCTGGCTTAAGTTCCTTTTTAAATATCCACTTGCAGCAGATAGTTTTGCACCTCTTTGACAATTCAGTCAGAATCCATGTCTTATTATTAAGTAAAGACTTCATAAATAAAAGTCATGTCCAAAGTGTTTCTCTACTCTTGCTCGTTTGCTTCTTCTAAGACCTTCTACGTTGTGTTCATCTTCTTCATCATGCTCTACCAAATTTGAAGTGCAATTAAAAGGATTTGCTTTATTCAATGTACTTTTAAAAGGAAAAATATCCTCAAAAAATACAACATCTCTTGACTCCTATATCTGCGATTTCGGATTTTATTACTAAAATCCTATAAGTAACACTATCCTGAGAATAACCCACAAGAACTCCATCAACCGTTTTTGGTCCTAGTTTCTTCCTTTTAATTTCTGAAATCTTCACTTTTGTCAAGCACCCTCACATTCTTAAATAACTCAAAATTGGTTTCCTCCCTTTCCATAATTCATATGGAGTTTTCTCTAAATTTTTATGAGGAACTCTATTTAGAATATGACATGCTGACACTAACGCCTCATTCAAAAAATTATTAGGGACTCCAGAACATGAGAACATCCAATTTATCATATCTAATAAAGTTCTATTTTCCTCTCTGCAACACCATTTTATTGAGGTGTATAAGTAGGAGACACTTTAGGAATGATTCCATTCTCACTACAGAAATTAAAAAATTCTGCAGAAATCTATCCGATCGAAGGATCTTTATTTTCTTTTCCTTTTGATTTTCAACTTCATTTTTATATGAAGTAAACATAGCCAACACTTCATTTTTTGTTCGAATTGGAAATACATAACGATGCTTGAAAAAATCATCTATGAATGTCACAAAGTATCTTTTGCCATTTCTAAAGTAAACTTGAATATCACAAACATCACTGTGCACCAATTCTAATATACTAGATTCTCTAGTCACAGATTTAAAAGTTTTCTAGGTAATTTAGATTGCACACAAGTTTTACATTTTTCATGCAAATTTATATTAGATTTCGTAATAAGATTCAGATTCATCATTCTCTTAATTGAAGTATTTTTTTTTTTTTTTGGTAACTAACATGATTTTATTAATCACCAAAGTAATCATTTACATAGCCACAGCCCAGGATACACACCCGACTATCTCAAAACAGAACCACCAAATACTCCTAAACCTGTAGACAGAGGTGAAAGGAAACTAGTCACCTTATGAATAGGGCGTCACGCTCCTTCACCACAGGTAGTAAACAATAAAACTAATACAGACTCCAACCTACAACTTAGAAAGTCAATCCCTGTATCAAGGATCTAATACCAGGTGAAGCCTTAACATTACATATGAAAGCCACCTCCTTTGCAATCCCCTCCACTGTTCTCTCTCTGTACTCGAAAATTCTCAGATTTCGCTCTACCCAAATAGCATGTATCACTTCAGCATAAGCAAGTTTAAAGATAGCCGCAGCTTGAGTTCTTCCTTTAGCTTGTTGTATTGCCCAGGCCAGATGTTGATCCCAACTACTTGCTGAATAATGTTGCCTTTGTAGCCAAAGCAACACCCTATCCCATAATCTTCTAGCAAATCCGCAATACACAAATAGATGATCTTTGGTTTCTAATGGTGCATGACAGAACACACATTCTGCGTCAACTTGAATGCCCCAGTCTAGCAACCTGTCACTGGTAAGTAACCTTCCCTGCAAGTGAAGCCACATGGTGAACATTGCTTTAGCTCTCACATCATTCTTGAACATGAAACATTTCCAAGGCACTCTCACTGTGGGTTCAAGTAGCTGTAGATACGCATGTCTGATGAAACTCTTGCCTTGTACATTCTGCTGTTGGATATTCCCTAAAGTTTGTCTGGCTTCGAAAATCTTTTTCAATAACCAACTAGCCTAAGAAGGAATAGGACATAGGTCAATCTGCTGGCCTTTTTATATAATATATATGGACCCATTTAATCCACAATTTATCCTGCTTGTTGGCGAGGTCCCAATAGGATTTAGTTAATGCAGCACTATTCCAAATTTTCAAATTTATTAGGTTCAGCCCACCAACACACTTAGGGGAACAGACCCTGTCCCAAGCGACCAAAGCCTTCTTTGTTATAGAGTTTGTGCCCGACCAAATGTAGCTCCTGCAATGAGCTTCAATTAGCTTCATTACCTTAGCGGGTATCTGGAAAAGCTGTGACCAATAAGCTTGTATACCAAAGAGGACAGACTGGACTAATTGTGTTCGACCAAAGATAGGACAAGAAGTTTAGCGATCCCAAGATGAAATTCGGCCACCATTTTATCAATCGAGAGGTTGTCATTGGATGATGGACGACAAAGGGCACCTAAATATTTGAAAGGCAATTCTCCCTGTCCAAACCCCAACTGATTTGATATCACCTCTCTATTCTCCAGTGTGACCCCTCCAAAATAAACTGAGATCTTGTCCATATTATCTTGCAAACCAGAGGCAGTAGAAAATTGAAGGAAACAGTTTTGAAGGCAAGATATGGAATTTAGGTCACCTCTCGCAAATAAGAGCAAATCATCTGTAAAGCTAAGGTGTGTAATACCAAGTCTGGCATATTTAGGATGGTATTTAAACTCTTTCTTCTCTTTTAACAAGTTCAAGCTTCTACTTAAATATTCCATGGCCAGTGCAAATAGGAAAGGAGATATAGGGTATCCTTGCCTGAGCCTTTTAGCAGCATCAAATGGCTCTGTTGGTTCTCCATTAACGAGTATTGAGTAGTTGACTGTTTTAACACAAGCCATGATCCACCTGGAGAACTTAGCTGGGAACCCAATACCTTCCATTACTTGCTCAAGAAAGACCCATTCAACAGAATCATAGGCCTTCTGTAGATCTACTTTAATCATGCATCTGGGAGAAATATGCTTTCTTGTAAACTGTTGACACCCAATTTTGTCCCGCTTACATAAATATTTATTTACATTTATAGTATTTTTAGCAATTTAAGAAAATGATTCTTCGTATTTTTTTTTACTATAACTGTTGGATTTTTTACCGACGTTTCACTATTCCAGTGCAGTCACTAGCGGTCATTATTTTTACCCTTATTGCTACTACTATTATTATTATTATTACCAGTATTATTATAATTCGCGTTATCATTATTTCAGCATTTTTTTACCATCGTATGCACACGCATTGCATTTATTTCTGCGCAATTAAATAATAGCGTTTATTTACTATTGACTTTCAAAAATATTATTGCACGGTACGTTACGACGTCATAAATTTTATTGTTATTTGAACACTGATAATTACATATTAGGTAGTATTTTAGCACGCGGTAATACCGAGTTTAATTAAAGAGTCTCTTATCTAAAAGCACAACCAACAACAATGTTTTCGGACCAGCCCATATTTTAAAATTTGCAAACAGGCCAGCCCATATTTTAATTCACCCCAACCCAATTTTCAGACCAGCCCACGTTCTAATACCCGACCTAAAAAGATTTGACCCGAGGCAGAGTTTCTAAACAAAGAAACCACTAGGGTTTCTTTTTCATCTTCGCCCCCATCCGCTTCTCTCTCCTTCCCTTTACTCTCTCTTCTCTCTTTCGCCTCTCTCTCTCTCCTCCGCTATCTCTCCTCTCTCTCTTTCCCCTTCCTTTTATTTCCGGCTAAAATCCACCATCCCTTTAACCATGGACAGTTTTGACCTCCCATTTTTGTGCAAACTTCGTTTGCTTCCTCTTCGACCCTCATCATCTCTTCCTCTTCCTCTTTCTGGCGTCTTCAACACAAATGGCAAAGTCTCGAGACTTTCACCCTCCCCGGACCGTGCATGGTCGATTTGGGAAGAAATTAATACTGTACACCCCCGTCCGATTCAACCATAGAGAGAGCTAAATGTTTGTTTTTTCTTCTTCCTCTTCTGTTACATGCGAAAAGGCATTAATGAGTTTTGTTCGTTCATGAACCCGGATCGTTTTCATCGGTTCACTTTTTACTTTCGGGTACAAAAGGGCTTAATGGATTTTGTTTCTTTACGGGTTGTTCACGATCGGTGACAGAAGGGTTCTGACGTTGGATTTGAATGTGTTGACCAAGAATCCCGCCAAAAAAATTCGAATCTCGGCAAAAACCTAAATCTTTCCCTATAAATAATCGTCTTGGGGTTCGTTTGAAACAAGCTGGACGGAGCGAGCGATAAATCCTAAAAAAAAAAAAAAAACGCTTTTCATCATGACAAACCCCCCTCCCCCGAAAATAAGTCTTTTAGCATAGAAATCCCCTAAAAAGGGAAGCAAGTTTTAATCACGGAAATCCCCTTAAAAAATATTAGCTCTAGCCACCTCAATTTCCCTAAAATATTAACTCACTGTTTGATATTCGAAGCGTCGAGTCATTTGTTTTATTCTCATTTTTTGCCCCGTTCTGTGTTCCGCATCCGAGTCTACGCAAACTCGGAGATTTGAAGTGTTCGAGGTTGTATCGAAACCTTCGCCTCACTTCGCTGCACCCGAAGAAGGTAATTCCTCTCTCTCTTTTTTTTATATATTTCGCATTTTATATGTTTAATTTATGAAAATTAGTTGCTTTTCTGTTGTTTTTATTAGCTTATCATGTGTAGATTATGTTGGTGAGTTTCCTGTTTTGTTAAGTTTACTAGACACAATTTGGGGCAATTAGTCCCCTGTTTGTTCAGTTTCTTTTCTGGAGATACCTTCTTGTTTTGGTTCAGTTTGATATGCCTTAGTTTGGTTGCATTTTGTTGTTCAGTAGATTTAAGGCATTTAGTTTGCTTAGCATGTAGGTTGTTGGCTGGTCCGTTTTAAGCATATCTTTGGGCATTATGTGAGTATTATTTGTCCAGTTTAAATGCGTGTCCCGTGTTAATATACTACCATGGTAAAAGTAGTTAGTTGATTATTACGTAGTAAGGTCTAGGCATGATTAGATTCAGTTTAGTTAGGCACGATAGTATAATCGACTGCTTTTATCTTTTTCCTTATTTGATTAAAATGGATTAAAAGACATGAGAAATAAACCTGTTTCAAGCTTAGGCATGAATTTTGTTAACCTGAGAGTTCGGAATATATGTATGAATTATAGAGTATGGTGTAATGAGTTAGTCCTCTATATTTGAACCTGGCATCCCATCTTTGTGTCTGTTAAATATGTCTATTTGTAAATATGAATATCCTTGTCGAATACCACTGAACCTTTGTTGAGTTAACTGATCCAATCAAGCTTATCATGCATTAATTTAGTTTGTTGATTTGAAACTGCCTTGCATAAAGTTTGGACAGTTGAGTTGAAAATGATAACATGGTATTTTTATCATTCATGCATGTTATGTGTACTGTGCCGATGCCTTTCTTGAATCAGATAAAGCATGTCATCTCACTGCCTATACAATTATTGTGAGTCTTATGTTACCATGCATGCCCGGAATATTATGTGCATACCAGCCTTCGTATATGTCCAAATTCTATATATATCTAAGAGCAATAAATGCTACACTATTTGATTCGGCCTATGTTTGAATATTGCCCTGTTTATATATCATAAGTGTGTGGTGGCTGATTTGTGTATATATGAGATATACTTTAATATACATAACATGTATACCAGTTACTGACCTGTTTTGAGTTTATATTTTATATGTTTATCCTTATTCATTGATTAGATACTAATCCTTTTCTTTCATTTTCTTGCATGACTATCGCGTATGAGTCCGAGGGACTCATCTCCCGCATTCGATGTTGGGCCAAAGCCCAACGAAATGTCGTTTTCTCTCGGTCCAGTTCTATCAGCGGCCAAAGGAAAGAAAATCAATTCTGGGCCAAAGCCCAAATTAAAAAAAAAAAACAAATGAGCGTGCTAGATCCTCAAAAAATGGGGGCGAGCCCATTTAGCCTATTAACCGTTATTTTCCTTTTGATGTATTTAATTTGCATTGCATGTTTAACTCTCTATTTTGTTTTGTTTTCTTAACTTAGATGAATTCTAGTAAATTTAGTGGGGTTAGCTCTAGTATAATGGGTAGTTAATTAAGAAAAAACTCACCATTAGTCCTATAAGCTTCTCTTATGTTAAACTATTTATAGCCTATATAATATTTATTTTATTGGAACAATTGATTTGCAAAGCTGCATGATTACATAATCAAAGGAATTAGGTTTTATTTTACTATCTTAAAATTTCAAAACGTCATTAACACGCAAATATGAGCTCAAGTATATTTTATAAATAACTCTTCAAGTTTGAATTAATCATGCATTTTTCTTAATTAAGCATAGTTAATAAAAGGTAATGAAAAGGAGAAAGAAAACTCCATCTTGTCTATATTCCTAAACTGCAAAATCAATTAATATCTCATCATTTGAGTTGTTTCAAATATTTCTTACAATATTGCGTAAACTTGCATTTTCTTCTGCCTATACGTAAATTATCATATTTTTGCAAATCTTATTTTTGAATAACATTAGCATACTTGCATTTGAAGCATTAGCAACATTTATAAGCTTTATTTTAAATAGCATTTAAAATCTTCTTTTATGCAAGTTACTATATTTTTATAAGCATTATCCTAAATAGTATCATTATTGCTTTCATTTAAAGTCTAAGCAGCTTTTATAAATTTTCTTCTAAAATAGCATTTAAAGTTATTTTTTTATGCAAATTATTATTTTTCTGTAAATTTTATTTTAAACAATGTTATTACATTTTTCTTTAAAATCTTAGCAATATTTCTTAGCCGTTTTTTATTAAAATGTAAACACTGCATCTTTAACTTTAATTAATTAACCTAAGTTTGGCCGGATAACCGTAGTTACGGATTCTAGAGGATGCCTAATCCCTTCCCTTTAGGATAATTAGAACCCTTACCTAGAATTAAGATTAAAGGACCATTAACGGAGGTTTAGTTTGGCTTTTACCTTAGTTAATAAAATAGGTGCCCTAATTCACCTTAAAATCAATTAGGTGGCGACTCCTTAAAATAAGCAATTTAGGAATCTCCAATATGTTGTACTCTAATTTAACCCGTTTAAATGGGGTATAACATATACCCCTTGACCAATTCATGTGCCAGTATAACATTATCAGCTATTTTCCTACCAGGTACGAAACCAGCTTGAGTATCACATATGATAGTAGGAATAACAGCATAGAGCCTTGTTGCCAAAATCTTTGAAATGATCTTATATAAGACTGAATAACATGCAATAAGTCTGTATTCTCTGATGGTAGTAGGATTTGACGTCTTTGGTATCAAGCCATCCTATCACTCGAATTCCATTTTCTAGCACGCCAACAGGAGGGGGCTTCTTACAAAAGCACTCCAAGAACTCACTTGAACTTGAAGAGAGAAGCAACGAAAATAAAAGAGGGGGCAACAAAGAAAACTAAAACAACAGTCAAGATAATCATTGAACAAGAACAACTAAGAAAGAGCGAAATGTCAACACTCAAGTATCTTTGGCATTCCGATACAAAAAAGAAACAAAGAAGAACAGAAAGATGGCTGTGCAGTTGATAGCTTTGTAAAGCTTGCCAGTATGAAAGAAATTTTTAACAGCATCAACTACATCTTTCTTGATGAACGACCAAGCTCTCTTAAAGAAGCATGCATTGTAGCCATCGACCCCAGGCACCTTATCCTCTCTAATAGCCCATAATCCTTCAGTAACATCCTTTTCTGTAACTTCAGCACATAGAGCCAATTTTTGATCATAGGTCAGTTGAGGGCCCTTGGCCATAACCACTCTACTATTCGGGAAGTGATGCGGCAGTATGCCATATTCCGCCTTATAAAATTTGACAATTTCATCCTTGATATCATTAGGGTCAGTAAGCGTACTCCCATTACTAGCAGTGAGTTCTTGGATGCATTTTTGTGACTCCTTTCTTTCATTACAGCAGTGAAATACTTGATATTAGAATCCCCTAATGTCATCCATTTTACCCTAGACTTTTGTTTCACAATACTTTCTTCAATGAGTGACCACTTCTCAAGTTGCATTATTGTATTTTTCTCCTGAGTCAGTAGTTGGTCAAAGTACTGCATAGCTATAGATTCTTGTACCACCTTTAGTTCATACCTAGCCTTTTCAATTTTCTGGTTAACTCCTTTGAACTCTTCAAACATTCGACCTTCTTGAATAGTGGTCCAGGCTCTGAGTTTGGCCCAAATAGATCTCATGGTGTCACCATCCTGATTCTTCTTCCAAATAGATTCTACAAGAGGAGCAAAGCCTTCATGATCAGCCCATACATTGAAGAACCTAAATGGAACTTTAGGAACCCATCTAGACTCTTTAATCTTGAATAGCATAGGAGAATGATCAGAAATTGCGGGAAGATCATACTCTGTATATAAATGTCCCCATTGCATCATCCATAGATCATTGCCAAAAGCCCTATCCAGCCTGCTACTAGTTCTATCTACTCCATGTTATCTATTGGTCCATGTATAGTAGTCCCCCTTCCAAGCAAGTTCATTAAGATGTAAACAGAACACAATCAAAGAAAATCCTTAACATCAACTAGGGTTAAAGGATTACTAAACAGCCTATCTTGGGGGTATAGCATTGCATGAAAATCCCCACAAACAATCCATGGGATGTTTATATTCTGGCTACGATTGCTAAGTCATCCCATAAGGATTTCCTTTGAGCAGCAGTGTTGTATCCATACACTATAGTCAATAAGCACTCAAGACTTTGACCTCTCTGCTGAACCTTGGCATGAATAAACTGAGCCTTAGTTTGCATAACAGTAACATTATAAGCTTCAGGATCCCACATCAGCCATATTCTACCATTGTGGGCATTAAGGTAGTTATAATGCACTTCCCACTTGGGAGCAATCATCTTCATCACTTTGCTAGCTTTAAACTCTTTAACTCTTGTTTCTAGGAGGCCAACTAATTTAATATGCTTCTGTTGAATATAAGTTTTCAGCTCCTTTTATTTATACCTCTTGTTGATACCCCTAATATTTCACACTAACCAAGTCATAGCGATTGGGAGACTGGCACCCCTTTAGCTACAGGGGATGGTCCAGGTGGTCTTTGTGGTCTCAGATTCACTAAATTCACCGCCATACTCTTCTGCCTTCCATATCCAACAACGAGTTCTGGAACTCCATCAGATAATCCGGGCTCAGGGGTAGCACTACAACTAGCTTCAGTTGGCCCAGGTTGAACTCCATCCTGGCCCTTCACTGGAGATTTCTGTGAAACTAAAGTACTAATCTCAGTACTATTAGCTGTGGGAATAACTGTTGATTCAGTAGAAGTAGAATCTCCTATTTTTATATTATCTCCTGATATCTCCACTGTTTGTTGCACACCTTCAGTTTCCTTAGCTTTCCACACATGTTGGACCTATTGGTTAGCTTGTGGGCCCTCCTCCCCGGCTCTCTTCGAGAGCTTGGCCGTTGGTTAGCTTGAGGGGCTCTTCTAGCTCTCCTCCTCCATCTAGGTTGTTCATGAGATAATATGGAAGGCAGATTCAACCTACAATATATATATACATCCATAAAAAAATTATCTATCTACACTGTGCAATTTTCCAGCAAATGAGTGTCAATGGACACTCCTTGGAGAAAGGTGGCGCCGCCACTGATGGACATTGAGGGTCATGAGAAACTCAAGATTTGGCAATATTTGTACATATACAGTCAAATTTCTCTATAAAAACATTATTTGTCCAGATATTTTTTGCCTGTTATAGCGAAATACTGTAATAAAAAACTCATAATATAACATAACATGAAAAGATCAGTTCCATAGAAAACATGATTGTTATAGTAAAATGTTGTGTAGAGGATGACTATTATTGAGATTTTACTTTAGATCTGAACCCATAAAAATGAGTTTGATGCTAAAAAAATTAAAGGTGAATCTTTAAAGTTAAAGATTTTCCAAGCACTGTACTAGGAATCTTTAAAGTTAAGTCAACTGGACAACCTCATCAGCATTTGCTAAATTTCTTCCAGAATTATAGATACACATACCATAGGTGAAAATCAAGAAACCCCAATTGCACAATCTATTACGAGAAAAAATCTTTAATCTTTAACAAATCAAAGAGTCAGAAAGTATAAGCCATATAACTATAGTCCACTGCTTTCATAAATTGTCCATAATAAATACACATCAGATTATACCTTTTCCAAGCTTTCTTTTATCCGGTTTTGGATTCTAAGGCATTATCTATATAAACTAATCTTTCCCTTTTAAAGTATAAAACCCAACTCATAGTCTTTTTTTTCCCTTATCCAGTGTCCAACATCTCGTGACTGGGACCGTCTAAATCTAGATTCATGCCGGAAAATTTCATATTGGGAGGTAAAACGCTTTCTAGCAAATGCACAAAGGCGACTTCATACTCATGACTCAAACCCGAGACTAATGGTTAAAGCTG
Source organism: Lycium ferocissimum (assembly GCF_029784015.1). Taxonomy (NCBI): domain Eukaryota; kingdom Viridiplantae; phylum Streptophyta; class Magnoliopsida; order Solanales; family Solanaceae; genus Lycium; species Lycium ferocissimum. Next base: position 8,718,506 of record NC_081347.1, read on the forward strand.
AAGGAATACTTACCACTCCACCACAACTCTTAATTAAATCCTAACTCATAGTCAAGTGCATGTATTTTCCTACTTAGATTAGTAGAGATATGTAGACGTGCTAGCTAAAAGCAACAACTCTTCCGTTTTGCTTTTATTAGAAGTAGTTATCCTTGGAATGAATATTATAGGGGAAAGGAATAAAGATAACAAATGATGCCTGAGTTTCCAGCAGTGGCGGAGCCAGGATTTTCATCCAGGGGGTTCAAAAATTCCAAAAGGTAAATATACGAAGAAGTCAGGGGGTTCAACATCTATTATATATACATAATAAAATAATTTTAACTTTGAAAATACACTGTAATTTTTCACCGAGGGGGTTCGGATGAACCCCCTGGACATAAGCTGGCTCCGTCCCTGGTTTCCAGCCACAGATTTGTGTATGAAATAATGAGAAGCTTAAAGATTTATACTTAATAATGTCTAGTTCATCAAGAAAATGAAAAAATGCATGTAAGATTCTTTTCTTCTAGCGGTTGGATATGCAGTAGTCTCTATCTCTTCTTGCTCAGCAGTCAAAGGTAATGTTCCTTTTGAAATTGTAGCTAATTGTTCAAAGTACGACTCTATGTTAGGTTAGACAAGTAATATTCTTTCCCTCCAAATCTTTGATAGAGAAGGTTATGAGTGTTAGATGAATAGGTTGAGTTGAATATATGCGGGTCAAAATGAGTTAAATAAATAAGGGAAAAGAACACCAATGTCCTTTACACATAAAATAATTATACTTCCATACCCCTTACATTTATATTCCCAAAATTATTTACTCTTTATACCTATTGTGGTTGTTGTAGTTAAGTGTCTCTTTTTTTGTTTTTCCTTTTTATTTCCCTACTTCTTATCTTCTTTTCTTTCTTTTCTTCTTTTCTTTTTTCTCCTTTTTGTTCATTTAATTTTTTTTTCAAATCATATTATTTTTTATTTTCTTTTTCACCATAATCTGATTTTATATTTAATTCTAACTCCTTTCTTTTCATTTTTTTTTATTTTCTTTCTTTTTTATTTCTTTATTTCATTTGTTTTTTTTCTTTTATCTCCATAATCTAATTTCATTCTTTTTTTTTTGCTATTTTTATTTATTCTTCTTTTAAAATTTTTGGTGATTTTCATTTACTTTTTTCTCCTTTTTTAATTTCATTTTTTCTTTTCTTTTTTCTTATTTATTTCCATAATCTAATTTCATTCACCTATTTTGTTATTTTTATTTATTCTTCTTTTTTAATTTCTGGTGATTTTCATTTACTTCTTTATTCTTTTTTCTAATTTAATTTTTTTCAAATTATTATTTTTCTTTATATTTTTTCATAATCTAATTCTACGCACCTTTTGATTCTTTTATTTTTGTTTTTTATACAATAAATAAAAAAAATCACTGATATATTATACTTTTTATTTACTATTTTTTATTTTTACCCTATATCTCAAAAAAAAAAATTCTAACATATAGCATATCAAATCAATAGCATTTGAAGTATACTGTTGAAGTATACTATGATACCCACATGATATATATCATATAATAACAGTGTATCATACAGGATTGTCGGTTCATTCCTTCAAGAAAAACACTCAGTTATCTATGATACCAACCTGATATATATCATATACTGATAGGGTATCATAGATGACATATTCATTCCAACACTACTCAATCCTCTATGATGCCCACATGGTATATATCATATACTGACAGGGTATCATAGAGGAATGATTGTTTCTTCAAGAAAACGCTATTCAATTCTCTATGATACGTCCATGGTATATATCATATACTGACATGGCATCATAGATGATTGGTTCATTTTTGACAAACTTAAAAGATCAAATTTGATCAGAAGTATAAAGGACCATTATGAACCTTCCTCAAACATAAGGGACCCTTTTGTCATTTCACTTATCTAAAACAAAGTTTTCACCTTGCTGAAGCAACCTCTGAACAATTGATTCTTACAGTCTCATTCTCTGAATTCTCGGTAATACTCTAACTTTACACCTCATTCTTTTTTCTCTATTCTTTTATTGTCTTACTGAAATTTTTCTTGGTTGTTTGATTCAAATCTACCTTTGTTTGAACAAAAAAATGTTTTCAAGGTTTTCATGATCTGGGGTTCTTATCTTTGGTTGTTCCTTTTTCAAGATTCAATGAAAGTTACGTTATTGAAGAGTTTGGGTCCCATTTTGTGCATTAAGTCATCCAAACAGTAATGTCATGAAATAATTACTTAGTTCAGTTGGTCTCAGGATTTGCACCAGTTTCTTTTTATATATACTATGGAGTGATTAAACAAAACTTTTGAACAAAGAAATACTCCGTCCGTCCCAAAAAGATTGACACATTTCTATATTTAGAAACAATTTATACAGCCACAAAAATATCATTTTGGACTACACATTTCAAAAGTCTTCCTTTATTTCTTAAATTTCGTGTCAAGTCAAACTAAGACAATTTTTTTGGGACGGAGGGAGTAATTCATCTTGCAGGAATTTTCTCAGCGTATAATTCGAATTACTGACGCTTAGAGCAACGGTAAAGTTGTCTCTCTGTGTGATCTATAGGTCACAGGTTTGAGTCATGCTTGCATTAGGTTAGGTCGTCTACATTACACCCCTTGGGTACGGCCCTTTTCCAGACCTGCTAACATGGGATGTTTTGTGCACCGAGCTGCCCTTTTTTATTTTTGAGTAGAAATCAGTAAGATTCTTAATGGTAAGACAGGGGCATCTTACTATATTGTTAACTTAAAGTTTGTTGAAGTAGTTGTGTCTGGATAAATAATGTTGTCAAGTAGGAGCAGAGAAACTCAAGAAAGCAGTTTGTTGACTCAGAACTTTACTGTAATATGACGTTTTGTTTCCCAAACAAAGTTGCCATTGTTAATGCGTGCTTTCTCTTCAATACCTCTTTGTTTAATTGATAATGTAGCTATGTGTTTATAGATAAGTATGTACTCTCGGTTTCCATAGGCGAACCTGTGGACAGGTCAATGTCGAAACTTCCTTATCAAAAAAGATAAGCATGTAGTATCAAGACAAACAAATCCGATGTATTCATCTTCTAGTACTTCTTCCATTAATAGTGAGAGTCAAAGGCCTATACAAGGTCCAATGAAGTTACTGAAACTAGAAAAACGAAATTGACTTCTAAAGCATGGTAACATTTTAGATTGGTGATGGTTGATGGTGTTCGCTTTGGCGATTGTGATATATGGGACAAAATTTATGTTAGATCATATTGCTAGATGTCCCAATAAGCGAAGAAACTTGGAAATTGAGGGGGGAAACCACATGCAAACAAAAAAGAAAACCACTCAAGCAGAACTTCAAACACACAAAATACAAATTACATAAAACCAAAGAATGGAGAACTTGAAAGGGCTAAAATTGTCTTTTTGTATTTATATTGTCTTGTTAAAGTTGCATCTTCTTGATGCCTTTTACAAAATTCATTAGTACTTCATGAGAAAAAGAAGACCAGAGGATAGAAAACATTACAAATCCACAAGAAAAGCAGGTAAACAAATAAAAAGTTCACTGGTAACCGAAGAAATAGAAGTAATATTTTAAAGACTTTATTCAAACTGAAATTAAGATTCATATCTAAATGAAACATACAACTTTTACATTTATTTTAGTGGGATTGAAAATGGTTATGTTCTTGAATTTGGAGTAATAAATGTAGTGACCAAATTTATATTTTTACATATTTATCTACTTTTTGTAAGTAGATGTAAGTAGACGTATTTCAACACGTCATTTAACATCTTTTCTAGGTTGTTCACCATGCTTAACACTAACATGTACTCTATCATCTCAATTTTTGACATTTTTCATATCGAACTAATCTTAAATATGTACAATATTTATATCGTCTATATGTAACTTGAGAATATAGACGATAAATATTGAGAATATAGATGATATAAATATTGCACTCACAAATAAATATATATATAGATGATATTGGAAAAAAGTTGGTGGAACTTGAGAATTTGTGTTGTTCAACAGAGACCTTGGGGCTTCATGAAGTCGTCAATCTGACGTTGAGAGAAAAGAAACTGGTGAATATGAATCAGAGGGCAGCCGTTAGAGGGAGGCCCTCCGGAACCGATGGTTCTGATTTCTCCTACCGCATGGTCGTTGATTCCAGTATTGTCTACCCTTTTACATTTCCCAACTCTCACTTTCATTTTATCTCCTTTTTTCTGTAATCTTACTTTTTTTTTTCCTGGTAGGATACACGAAAGTTGCAAAAGCAAAGTCTCGTCTGGCCAAATTGATCTTTGCTCAGGTTTGTAGATTGAATTTGATCTATTATTACATAAAGATCGTTGGTTTAATCAGAATTGGTATAGGATTAAAACAAGTTGTGAAGTTAGTTGTTCTTCAAGATGCTATTAATCCATCAATAACTGTATACATCTCAACTTGAATTGTGCCACCGTTAACTAATTGACATTTTAGTTTAGTCTAATAGGATACTGGGTTTTTTTTTAGATCTGTTGGTACCTATGTCATTTCTTTCTTACTGGGATATTGGTAATTAAAACTAAAGGAAAGAAAGACAAATGGAGGCTTAACTAAAGTAGTTATCTTGTTTCCAGGGTTATAAGTGGCATATTTAGGAACAGCTTGCAAACATATTAATGTGGTCTTTCTGACGATAAGTTTGCATTGTGCACTTCAGGTTGTCACTCAATTGATGATAGCAGCTAATGTATTTATTTCATTATCAAAGAAGGAGTCTCCCGATAGAGTTTCCATTTTTTCCCTTGCGATTGGCTTCGTGTCTGTTGTGGCAGGAGAACTAGGTTTGCTACTGGATCTCATTCGTGACCTAATTAACTTAATCGTTCACCCATTAATTGGACATTCTCTTTTGTTATAATTAGGTCGAAAGAAAAGTCGGTCCAACTTTCTGAAGTTTTATGTCTTTGGGTCATCGATGGCAATCCTGCTGTCAATGGCATGTCTTGCCATCAACAATCTCTCATTGGAGGTATGGTAATGTGGTTATTCATTCCAAGGGTGTAATTGACAGAAATGTATTTATGACCTTGTTGCTTTATATCTAAGTATGCTGAATAGGGACCTCTCAATTCTTTGGCATGATTGAGCTAAGAGAACCTGGATTTACTTGGATGATCTTTAGGTGGCGCTGTGTTTAATTGTTTAACTTCACTTGGAATTATTTTTTAAAAGGTTAGTGCTTGAGTTTTGGCGCAAAACTTAGGGAGAAAAAAAATCTCCAAGTTCAAGATTTTAAATTGTAGTTTCAAGGGGTATTTGAAGTGAAGTTTTTCAAATCTTCAACTTAGACTCACAAATTCTCAAGTTCCACCAACCTTTTCCAATCTCGACTTCAAATGGTTTTTTGTCCAACTTCAAATGTTGCCCAAATGGCTCCTTAGAATCTAAGAAGCAGCACTTATATTTCTTAACTTTGTAAGAGATGTTCTGATCGATAGAATTATTTTCTCCATTTAAACCGTGGATAATTTTATTGCACTAGTATGGTTTTGCTGGTAGTTGCTCGTCAATTTGCAGTCCAAACTAGATAAGTTGATTTCACTAGTCCTTCATCCACAACCCTTTTTTGAGAAAGGTTAAAGAGAGTATAACCCACCTCACTAATGCACAGAGAGACCGAAATATCCCAACAGCCATATATCCTGGTTGTGGAAGATTCTTGTTTGAAGGAAGGTAGCTTGTTATGGCTCAACTTTTATCTATTTATGCCCAAAACAAGAGGAAAGAGTAGAAAACGTTTCACTTGTCTCTTCCTCTTCCTTATCACTCTATTCTTGCCCCTTCTTACTATCACCCTCAACACCTGGTATTCCCTTTGTATCCTTTGTCGAAGATCCCCTGCTCTATGTTCACCTTTCTCTCTGTACCCTCTCACTTTATGGTTGCCTCTTTTAAGCATCAAACTGACCACTTGATAGTTCTATCTCATTTGTCCATGAGGTTGGAAAATAATCTAATGATGTTATTGTGTATTTGCTTCTTTCTTTGATTTCTTGATATCTTTTTGGCTTGACTTAAAACAATCTAATGATGTTATTTTGTAGGCTTTCCAAGATTTTACAAGTTTGGAGACTCTAAAGATTGCCGTTGTCCTACTAGGTGAGCTTCATGTTGCAAAGCCGGTTCTCATCATATGCTGTATACAACTGATGTATTGACCCTGCCTTTGTTCTGCAGGATTTGTGGTACAATTATTTGCAATTGGTACAACCGTTTCTCTTATTAAAAATATGGCACCTCCTAAGAGGGCTTCTTGATTATTAGTATAACTGTGGTGTTGTTCCAAATGTCTTTGACTGACTAAAGAGGATTCTTATACAGTTCGGATTCAACGGAGATGCTGTTATAAGTTGCCTATATCAATGCAGTTTTGGCAAGCTTTTCTGATTTAAGATTTATCTCATGAAGACTTAACTTTGCCGAGCCAAGTATCAGACTGGTGCATGAAGACTTAATACGTGAAGTTGCCCTCAATGTTTCTTTACTTTACGCAAACTGGCATAGACACAACAATGTTGGATTTAGAAGGATTCATACTGGATTGAACTCACTTCCTATATTTTACCTCATGTTTCATTAGGTGCGACTGCTGTTGCTTGCGTGTAGCAGAATGCACTGCATCTGATTTTATAGGGGGCATGTTCCAACATTCTCTTGGGACTTGAATGTACATTTTGGCTAAAAGAGTTATTTAGATATCAACACTAAATGAAGAATTTGAGAGGGATTTATTTGGATGATCTTTAGGTGGCTATTGTTTGTTGAATATTTTTTGGCTATTGTTTGTTGAATTTTTTTTACTTTCACTTGGAAACAAATTTTTAATGTTTGTATTGAGTTTTATCACTACAGCTATAAGGTGAAATTTGAAGGGAAACAATAGAAGAAATTTATAAAATTAGCACATAACGGGTAACTTGTCTCTATAGATGTTATAAATATAGATTTGTCACATCAAATATGTATGAAGAGAGACCTCTACGATTAAATCATGAATTTTACCAGAAATTCTCCTAGGAATCTTTAAAGTTAAGTCAAGTGGGCATCTTCATCAGCATTTGCTATATTTTAAGGAGAGAAAAGGATTAAATTTATCTTTGTATTGATTCGAAATTGAGTATTTGTGTCCTTCCTTTGACTTTTATAGCCTGTTTGGCCAAACTTATTTTTCTCTAAAAGTGATTATTTAAAAAAAAAAAAAAAAAAAAAAAGCGAGTGTGTTTTGTCAAGCTTTTGAGAAAAAATAAGTGTTTTTGGGGAGTAGCAGAAATAGTTTTTTCAGAAGCTAAAAATAATAGCTTTTGCCCAAAATCACTTTTTTGAAAAGTACTTTTGAGAAAAATATACTTAAAAACTTTTAAAAAGTTTGACCAAACACAACAAATTGCTGCTCAAAAGTCTTTTTTTTTAAATTAATTGGCCAAACATAAATAATTTTTCGCCAAAAATACTTTTTTGAAAAGCACTTTTGAAAGAAGTACTTTTCAAATGAGCTGATTTTAGATGCTTGACCAAACAGACTATTAGTCTAGTAAATCTCCGTTGTTAGGAAAAAGTTTTATTTTACTCTTGACACCTCGGGGAGCTCCAAGTTGAGGGTGATTTAAAATCATCCTCAAAAGTTGAGGGGTAAATTTGGAGTTTTCTGTCGAAAGATTTAGACACATTGAATTCACCTTTTCAAACTGGAGCGTCATTACTGACAAGAACACATATGAGGTGATTTGCTAACGATAAGAAATGAATGGGACAAAGTATAGCATGTATTTTCCTACTTAGATTAGTAGATAGACGTGCCCCATCTGCTACTTTGTTCTAAAAGCAACAACTCTTTCACTTTTCCTTTTTGTTATAGTAGTTATCTTTACTTTCTTCCCTTGAAGGAATATTAATATAAGAGACGACGTGGAAGACAATGGTATCTTAAGATGACAAATGATACCTGACTTTCCAGCCATAGATGTGTTGCATGAGATAATGAGAAGCTTGAAGATGTATACTTATCTCTAATTGCATCAAGAAAAGAAAAAAATGGCTAAGATTCCTTTCATGTTGTGGTTGGATACGCCGCAGTCTCTATCTCTTCTTGCTCAGCAGTCAGATATAATGCACCTTTTGAAATTAAGAATTTAAGTAACGTACATTGTCATTTTTATACTATCAAGTCATCTTTGCATGTTATAGTAGGATACATGTCTTATTTCAAAATTTTAAATCTCATATTTTAAAGAGGCTTACCCGTAAATATCCTTTGAATGATCTGATAAAGTAAAAAATCGATTACACTGACGATGTATAAAACTTAAACTATGAAATAAATTAATAGCCAGTTGTTCAAATTAACTCTCTATTGGGTTGTTTTAACAAGTGATATCCTTAGCCCTCCAAATGTTCGATATAGAAGGAAAGTGAGAATTCATTCTTCCACACCATCTACTCAAAGTTCAAGATCTAAAAAAGAACATATTCTCATCAAATGCGTATTCGATTTAAATGCACAACATAACCTTAAGCAGAGTGATCCTCAATGAGGTGGGACTATCCAATTGTATCCGAGTTCTAAAGCTAGAAGCAAGTTAGAAAGATACATCAGACACCAAACTGGAACACATGAAATAACAGATAATTTAAGTGACTACATGAATATCGAGACGTTCATAGTCCTTTGAGATGCTAGTGGTCCCCAGAAATCAGAAGATATTCTAGTTGCTGCAAGCTGAAGACACGACGAGCACAAAAACTATGGTAACCAAAGAGGAACACGTATGGATGATCCTTAAAAGATGTTATCACATTAATCGCGTTACAAATCTGGTAAACATTTTATAACTAACTAATCTAATCACCATCCTGGAAGGATGTCTAAGGAACCAATTTCACTGTTCTATTTAATATCAGATGAATTCGGCTTGAAGCAACAGTTCACATCCTATCAGTAAATGTGAATTGTGTCCTTCAGAACTGCGAGAGGAGCTCAAGTTTACGAGCTTGGAAGAATTTGCAACGGCCTTTCCCACTTGACTCAATATCTTCACTTTTCCTCTTTACACCTGTGAAACCAACATTAGTTAGCTTCATTTGCCGCTTGCTTGCTCTTCCTTTGGACTCATCTTCGTCATTAGCATCAGATTCCCTACGGAAACCACATAAAAAGGATCCACATTAAATTATAATAGCAAAATATGAATTGAACTGCTTCTGTTGCAGTATGAAAAACTTATTAAGCTTTCACTCTTTCTGAGTTCCACTGTCTATTAAAAAACAGCAATAGGGGAAAACTATCAGATGGATAGCCCAACAGAGGGAAGGGTGCTTTTTCTTTCTTTTAAAGACTGTTATCTTACCCAACACATTTCCAATGGTACTAAGCTTGCAAATGAAAAGACTTTGCGCAAAAATATGCTGCTTAAAATGTTTGGCCATACAGAAGGAACTGAGGCAAAGTAAAACAATGAGAATTTAGGGGTAGCAAAATTAGCCCATGAAATCGTGACCCGCCCAACTCCCTTAAGTTTGGGCAGGTCAGCCATTTCAGCTCATCTAAAGTTGAGCTGATATGTAGCCCAAATTAATCCAAAGAAACCTTGTCATAATATTTTCAACAAGACTTTTTTGTTTGTTTGTTTGATATGTAATATATTGCCATAATAAAGAAAAAAATAGTTTTATTAGGTACTTAAAAGATTACAAAGACAAACAAAGAAATTTAAACTTAGTAAGAATTGGGTGGGTTGGGTTATGGCCCACTTTTTAGCCCACTTTAGCCCAACCATTTCAGCCCAAGTAACTTTTGGGCAGGTCATTATTAACTCAGCCCATTTTGACCCGGCCAAAATAAAGGATCCCTGCATGCTCCAATTACATACCAAAATTTAACCCTATCAAATGTTTTACGGGAGTTAGTAATGGACTCACCATACTACTTCAACACTATCCTTCGAGTATGCATTGCATGTTCCCCAGCTGAAACGGACCAAGGTGGGGAACCCAAAAACTGTGTGTTTATGATTATCCAGCCATGCTTTTGTCTCAGGATCTACATCCATTATTTTGAGTAAGATGTTTAGAATATCTAGCAACATATCGTACCAACTTTAACTTAACGGAAGTTAAAAAAAAACTACCTCCAGGATATCCAGATCCAAAGTTTCTTTGCATGTTCTCAGCAGTTTCATCAAGCACCCAATCCCGCAAGGCTCGGTCCCTAGTAACCTAAAAGATGGTTCAAAATGACATTAAGATTCTAATCTTACAGAGAGTAATAAATAGAGCGAGACAAAGTGACAGATGCCAAGTCACCTTTGCAACAATACTAGCTCCACTTACGACAGGGTAAAGACTGTCAGCTTTTTTCGCAACAACAAACTTGATTGCTGGAAATATTTCAGAGAGTTTCACTCTATACTTTTCAGGATCACCAACAGTATCCACATAAACCTGAAAGGGATTTATTAGTGCATTGCTTCTGACAATGTCTAAATTACTTGTGGAATAAAATATATACTTGATTTATAAATATTATCTGTATCAGTATTTGAAGCCATCAAGTCTATTTTTTCCTATTTGTTGTTTAGTGAAGTAAGTCATTCAGGAAAATGAGCAATTTGCCCCATATATTATACTAACAAAACTAAAGGTATGAAATGTGATAACCAAAATCAAAGCAGTGGTCTGCGGCAGAGAGAGTCCGACATAAAAATAGTTGGTTAGAGTAACTTCACCAATGTGAGCTATGCAAAGTATAGTCAGTCTCAAACCCAGATAAAGCCATAAAGGAGGAGAGTTGGTAGTGGGTAAATGAACAACATAAATGTAGTCTGAATATGATGAATCCTCTAAATGGGTTATGCAGGATTCCTATAGCCGAACTCAACTAGCTTGGGATTGTTTATCTAGCTGATTGGTTAATTAATATTTTGGTTAAAATAGCAAGGATGGTTGAAGTATAGTTCCAGTAGCTGATTTATTTCAGCTTTTCTTTCCCTTCTCTTAACAGTCACACTCACACAAAGGGGTCTATCTTGTGAGGCAAGAAAAAGCCCTATATATGCTAACTAGAGTAAAAGGGGCACACCTTCTGCATCAATTTTCGGTAAAAACTGGAAGAAACTAAGTTGGATGTACCCATATTCCACTAAATTGGATATCTTATTTTTTATTAAGTTTCCCTTTTTGCTAAAAGAACACACAAGTCAGTGCAGTGCAGACATCTTGAAGGGAAGCAAGTCTATTGAGTTCAAAATAAGATAATTTTACCTCCGTTAAAAGAACACCTAGGTCCAGTGTCTTCCTTACGAGGCCAATGGCAGAATTATGTGATATTTCATTAAGATTTACTTTGTTTCTGTCAAATAGTAGAAAAAGAGAAGTCATGTGAGGAATTGATAAAACTGGAGTATGGTAAACCAAAAGAGAGTTTTGTACAAACTTCTTTAACATCTTGGCTGAGAGATCTCTAGGATCTATCACGTCAACAGCCCATCCAATGGATTCATTTGTCTTTAATTCCTCGAATAATTCTTCCCTCTTCTCTTCTTTCAAAGTCTTCGAGTCTGTATTATTTATCAATTAAAAAAAAGAAGAGAAACTGAGTCTGCATGAGCATGAAAAAGAAACTTGCAGGTAAAATAGCTATTTGTTATATGTACAGAAAACAACTGACATCTTATGATTCATCCAATATGTTTTCTAACATTTTAATCAGGATATAATTTCTTTTTTGTTACATTCACCCAGCTGAGATTTGCCATAAAATTTTAAATAATCATCTTTGCACTTCAAGGAAAGGCAATCTTATAATTCTACACACAATACCTCTATGTGGGTTCAATTATCACAGACTCCGACATAGGAACAAAAGAAAAGGAAAAAAGAAAAGAACAAATATGAAAACTGAAATAGTGTTGAGAGAAAAGAAAACAAACCCCAGAAGTCTCAAGAAGCAATGAGAAAGGTACAGCTGCTTATGTATAACAGAAAAAAGAATGGGAATGAAGAGATGCAAATTAGGAAACCAAAGTTCATTAAATAACCCTTTTAGTTAGTTATGTCTACTCCTAATAGAACATGAACCTCATGGACAGTTGATGTGGCAACTTCTATTACAGTATTAAACACTGCAAAACCTAGAAACATCTACAACATGGAAAACCGTAGAATGAAATTGGAGGCTTATTCAAGTGTAGCGCATGTTGTAATTCAATTACACTTGTATAAATTATAATTACTACCAGTCAAAATGCACATATTGCTTGCATGCTCTGAAAACCAGTGTTAATGAAATTACATTATTGGGAGGGGTCACACCAAACAAAAAATCTGCGCCTTTACAGACTGGCACACTCCTAAAGCAGGTTACTTTTGTTAGCACATGTAAATTTAGTGCTCATTCTTACATTCAAGTAAACTGCTGTCTGTTGAAGCGTCAATACTAGGCAAATGCTGAATAGTTTTTGCAATAGCTTTTTTCTACATTGAACTCAGCATCTTTTTAAAATGTTTTCTAGTTCTTCATTGCCCTAAATTGTACTTAATTTAGAAAGAAAGAGACAACATTTTAGAAATGATCTTCATTGGTCATCCAAATTAGCTGACTGCTTTCACTTTCATTAATAAACTTTTTTGCTGTTTTTCCTCGCATGCCAAGCTCCAGAAAGATCAAAAGTTGACTACTATCCCTACAACAGAAAAAAACTAGAAAAACAAAGATGTATATGCAATTTTTGCAATAGAAAAAGGCAATGGCAAGCTTAGAAGGTCTACTTCACACAAATGAGGATTCCAGAAAATCGTGTACATTGATTATTGTCTAGGAATAATCTGCAAAGCACAATACCGATTTGGTAGCACTTCTTCATCATCAAATTACAACCCAACAACAAGCATACCTTTAATCAGCAAGAATAAATAGTTGGCGACCCAACAAGCCAAAACAAATATAAGCTACTTAAACACTGAGTGCATCCTTAGAGATGATACTTGAATCCAAATTCAACAAAAATCAAAGAGTAAAGGCGCAACACTACAACAACAACAATTACACCTCAATCCAAACTTATTGATGTAGACTATATGATCTAAAATATCCATTCTTCTCTATTTGGACCCGAATCCTTCCCTATCTAACATCAAATTCCGTCACTGATAATAGTTTATCATGCCTAGGAGAGTACATCCTGACATTAACATAACCAACATCATGAGAATTTGTCATAAATTTGACTAATTTTACTCTGCTGCCAACCTAGCACAATGGTCCTCTTTTATTTGGGGCTTTTGACTGGTCGTGTGAGCGCAGATAATAAACTAATATTAAGGTTGTGTTTGGTATGGAGAATTTTCCCATGTTTGGTTGGTCAAATTGTCTGGAAAAACATTTTATCTAAGAAAACAAGTTCCTTAAAAATAAGAGAAATGACTTCCTTAATGAGAGTAGGAAAAACAAGTACCATAAGTGACATTCTAAGTACATCGTATCCTCCCACCCTCTAATGCCCCTAACCCCCACCTCTTGAAAATAGTTTGTCAAGAAAAATAGAGAGTGTGAGCGGTATTATAGTGAGGTGTGTGAAATCAAAAAAGCGCTGTTTCTTTTGAGAGGGTAGTGACTTTTTGAGTACTGTACTTGTCACTATAGAGTGTAAAATTCCTCATCATAGTGATATCAATTTGCTCCATTTTGGCTGTTTTTCCACCTAAAAGTTCTCGATGTCACTATTTCCCCATTTTATCCCCGTTATTTAACAGTGAATACTTTTGTTGTTAGTACATATAAATGTTCTTGGGATAATAATTTTCTTGCTTACTTACCAAACACCAGTTAACTATATATTTTCCAAGAAAGAGTTTTCCTTCATACCAAACACACTCTTAAAAAAAGTGTACAGTGTTAAAAATGAATAATAACCTGCAAATTGTAAAGTGGAAAGAGTCTTCTGGTATGAGCGTGCACAGTACAAGCATCCATAGACCATTGGCCCTGTATGAAGAAATGGAAAGACAAAGAGAGTTAAAAACAGATGCAAATTGAAAGGCCATTATTCCAGAGCAAGAAAAAAAGGTGGGTACCTAAAACAGGACCACGACCAGCTTCATCAATACCCATTATACAAGGCTTTGATGCCCAAATTGGGAGCTGCTCTAATGAAACCATTTCGTCTAATCAATTATCCAGCCAGAAAGTGCGAATAGTGGAGACTCCACTCTCGACTTTCCGGTACTCCAATAGTGTTTAAGTAGTTTACCTAGGAAGTTATCCTGCTGAACTACTCCCTGGTTCATTTTAGGCCCCGGTTGGACATGATTTGAAATTATGTCGGGATATATAATTTGAATATTTTAAGGAGTTTTTTTTCTTATAGAAAAAAATTCATAAGTTGTGAAAATTATTAAAATATTTTTAATTCTTATACAATCTTACCAAATGAGCAAGTCATAATTCATAATAAAATTAATATGCTAATTCATAACAATCGGCTCAAAATTAATACTAGAAGACCTTTTTAAAAATACAATATCATTGATCAAATTTTAGTTCAATAAATAAAATTAAACTATGGATCCTTTTTTTTTTAATTAAAAGGTTGATAGACATAAATAAAATTTGGTGGAAGTTAATAAGATTGGTAAATGATTGTTGGGGTAATTGTTAAAAATATCTACCAACTTATGAGTCTTTTTTTACAAAATATAAACTTATGAGTTAAATTTTATATTTTAAAAAGTTGAAATCACAGTTTCAAACCATCATTTCAAACACATGTCCAAACGCTGGTTTGAAACCATGGTTTCAAAACTCATGGCCAAACGCCTACTTATTCTACACACTTCTTAAAAATTATTTCTTCCGATAAAAAAAAAAGAGTCTATTTAGTCATTTACACACCCTAAAAATATTAATCTTAGATAAAAATTGATAATTTAACTAAACTATTTCTAATTAAATAAGCATTGAGATTTGATCATATAACACTTCATAGGGGCAAATCTGAAAAAAAAAATAAGGTTAATTCTTTCTTGATTTGATAAGTGGATACTTTTTTTATTCAAGAAAAATAGGCTAAGTGGACACTTTTTTTTATCTAGTGGGAGTAATAAATGAAGTGCATATTTTATCATGATACTCATATTAATTGATGTATAATTGCATTGGATTTGAAAAATAATTTGGAATGAGTAATTAATGCTAAGGGCAAAACAGGAAAATAAATTATTTTTTCTTGATATGCGAAAATGGACAAATTAAAGTAAAAATTTATTTAAAAATGAACGGAGGGAGTATGGAGTAAGGCATAATTTTGCCCCCAGTATGCATAATTTTTATGAAAACTTTGTCCAGTGAAATTTTTTCTTTGTACTTTGGCACACAAATTTTCCAATAAATGAAGTAGGGACAATAATTAAAGCCCAGCGATTTGGGGGACAAAAATCAAACACCAGTCATGTGAAGGACAATCCGCACAATCTTTTGACTCGAATATGGAGTAATATTATTGGGCCGTGAATTCTTTATTGAGAAAACACTCAAATTACCATTTGACGGTCTAATTTATAAAATATTTACACAATATAAAGATAGTGTATAAAGTATATTAATATATAGTATATTTACATACCTATACATATAATATATATATCTATACACTAACTATACAGTCAAAGTGATAGACAGTGTATACTTTAGCTATATTTGATAAACTAAATGGCCGAACGGTATATTTACATAAGTTTCGTTCTTTATTCAAATAGCAAGAACAAGTCATTTATTTGGGACTTTTACACGGGGTGATTTGCACTTTTGACCCTATTTTGTGGTGGTCTTTTAATTTTTACTGCTCAGCAAATAACTTTTTTCAAGAGACATAAATTTATATTTCCGCATCATAATATATAACAAGTTAATGTTCGCATTCTTAAAAAACTTATGCTCTGCTAGGCATAAATTCAATGTTGAAGGAAAAAAATTAAAGACCAACCCATTTGAAGGGAAAACCGTGCAATTTCTTCCATTTATAACTTTTTCTTGAGGCTTTTACGTGACATTTTAAAAAGAAAATACCTTCTAACAAAAATATTTGTATATTCTCACTCATCCACGCGGTTTTTTACAAAGCTAAAACGTACTTCTAAGAAATTGTTGGATCGAAGTAGTACATTATACATCTTCCCACTAACAACGAGGCCACTTAGGCTATTTATGTAGCAATATGTATATATGCCATTTAGGGCAAGTTTAACAGTATGTTTAAATGCCAATTAGGGCTAGTATAACACTATGTATAAATGCTACGTCGGGCTAGTATAATAGTATGTATAAATGCCACATCGGGCTATTTTAACAGTATATAAGATGCCACATCGGGCTAGTATATTAATATGTATATACCGATATTGAAGAGAAACCGAGGCGATGAGACGATTTCAAAAAGTCTAATTATAATTATACAAAATAAAAAAATCAAACAATTGTTATGATATAAATTTTATAAAATAATTGTCACTAGCTAAAATCACCAAACAAACAAAAACGGACTGCTAAAATCACGTGCGTCTTCCAGATTCAATTTATTTCGCCCAATAACTGCTTCTAAACTGGGCAAATTTAAGTATTCAAAATTGAAAAAAGATCATAGCAGTGAGGTCAGCTATCAACAATTTTAACACTGTAGATAGAATTAATTGCGCTGGAAATTGTATTCAGTATTCTTCATTATTTGATGGAACTAGATCTAAGAAAACTGGATAACTTAAATATATGATAAAGTTGGGTAGACAAATTATTAGTACAGTTTTTATTTTTTCAAAAGAAGAAGTGTTCAGACTCGTCCTTGATAAACCCAAGCCAGACTGTAGGATTCCAAGAATGAAGAATAATACCTTTTGATTGGCAAAGTTATATGATGCAGTGTTTCATTTTATGTGTCTTAGTTTGATAAAATAGAGTTGTAAGAAAGTAAAAAGAGCTTTTGAATCTTATGATCTAACAGGACATATGAGATGTTGAAATTGAATAATCGAGTATAGAAAGTGACATTCTCATCTAAACAAAACTAAAAAGAAAGTAGACAAATAAATTAAAATATGAAAAATGAATTATTTCAGTTTCCCAAGGTAACTTAACTTTGAAGTGAAGAATAACAAAGGAAAAAGAAGGCAAAAAGTAGAACACAAAAGAAGAAACAATAGGCTATAGTCCACAATCCAATATTCTCTTCTTGTTCTCCCAAGCTAAGGGCATCAAAGTTAAGACCAATGACATGATATACAAGAAAATTAGATGAACATGGATAAAGCATAAAAGTTGTAAAACCTTATTTACTGAAAAGCAACAACCTTCAAATTATTTACATTAACAGAGAAGTAGATTCAAAGCAACATCCATCAAAGCTTGTCCCCTTGATGTTTCACTTCTGTACAGATTACTATAACCAGCTAAACTGCTAAAGTAAAAATATAAAAAAAATGAAAAGTAGAAAAGAACAAAAGGCAACCTCTCCTCCCTTTTGCTTTGAGTATCTGCCTCGTGAAAGAAATACACAAAAGGTACCAATGGTGCTTAAAGGACATTAAAGAAGAGCAAAGCAAAGCATTACAGTGATCATAGCATCAAGTGCTCCACTTTAACAGCAAAGCTGGACCAAGCTCAATGATTAATTTCTCAATCGTCGAGTGATTGTATCCGTATTTTAAAGAAACGATGACTGATAGTCAAATTGAATCATACAACCTTGTCAACAATTAACCTGAGCATTGAGGTTACTCGGTTTTGGTCGCTGCACCTAGAAAGCATGTCCAAGTAATGCATTGCGTCCTGAGGGAGGAGGCCTTCCATAAAGAAACGAAACAGATGTGAATGGGTCCCCTGCATGACATCCAGGCACTGGTCTAGGACTTTATCCTGTTGCGCTTTACTCAATTCAGTTGCCTCCATCAGTGGCAGTAGATTCTTCTCCTCCTCTTCAAAGTGTTTCTTGCTATGCTTCTTCATTAGATATAAAGTAGGAGTGTTGTTAAAAGATAGTTCAGACACATTCGGTGGAATAATATATACGAATCCTGAAAGTGATATACAGAATGCAGAATGTATGTATGTACCTTTAAGGTTTTGAGTCGAGTAGAGAGGTTGCAAAGGGACTCTTGGTAGGCAGGATGACCTGAATCAAGAACTCCTATAGATTTGATATCTTCTTTAATACCATTCATCATAGGAAGGTCCCTTGCATGCTCCTCATTTGCAGCTTTAGACAATCCTGAATTATAGCCCATGTAAGGTCAATTTATTGCAGCAAAACAAAATATTAACAGATCATATGCATCTGAGAAGATATTTAAGTTGCACAAACTAAGTATGAACTTAAAGTAGGCAGGATTCTTGTATCACTCAACAGTCACTACCTATCTCGGAAATCTTGGCAGTTCAACACCATCTATCCCCAATAATTCAAGAGAACGATAACCTTATGATGTGTGTTTGGCAGAATCTGCCGCACTTACACAACTTTTCCCATTTTCAAACTTCTTATTCAAGTTCTCATACCTATAAATATCCAATTAGTCGTTTCATTTCTTCAAAACAATATACATACTGTTGTCAATGTAGTTAATTATGCAAAACTTGCATAGAAACAATAACCTCAACGTGATAAACAAATATAAAACATAGATATTTTTCCCTGTCTCATATTTGAGCAACCATATCCAAAAGAAAGTCGATCAATCTTGTAATTTCTAACTTTAGAGCACCAGCTCAAATAACATTAATATTACTTATCAATAAGATCTTAACAAGTACGAGCCCTGTTGGTATTTAAGTGGAGAAGGGCAAAGTGGCCGGGTCAATATCCCTAAGCTTCAAAAGGTTGCGGTTGGTCCTAACGGTTGGCCCAAGACAGATTTCTCGCTCATAAAAAGAAAAAAACATCTTAACAGATAGAGATAAGCATACGAGCATTTTCCCTATTCATGCTTGATTTAGACTCTTATTAATGGAACTAAAAAGTAAGTTTTAGTTGTCTAAGACTCTAAAATGCTCAGCAATTTGATGAAAAGGGTAAGAGATTACAACAACAACAAACCCAGTGTAATCCCACAGGTGTGGTCTGGGAGGGTAGTGTGTGCGCAGACACCCCTACCTTGACAAGGGAAAGGGTCTGATTCCGAGTACTCAAAGAACGATGAAAAAGAGGCAGTAGCAACAAGCAGAAACAATAACGAGATAATAAGATAATTGAGGCTAAAGAAACATCAGGTAGTAATAGACCTCCAAAAATAAGAAAATACAAGAATAAAACTAATACACCGAGAACAAATTCTTCAAATAATGAAGTTACCTCTATCAGCCTTTTCCAAGATTTGAAACACAACTCTCTCTTCCATTTGAGCATGTTCAAGCATCAACTCCAACAACTGTGAATAACCCCTAGCAAACTTCCTCATCTCCATACGTGGGGTCCCCATAGCCGGATCACCACGCGCTTTCCCTCCACGCGCTGCCAAATCCTCAGCCCACCTCC
Source organism: Lycium ferocissimum (assembly GCF_029784015.1). Taxonomy (NCBI): domain Eukaryota; kingdom Viridiplantae; phylum Streptophyta; class Magnoliopsida; order Solanales; family Solanaceae; genus Lycium; species Lycium ferocissimum. Next base: position 8,738,083 of record NC_081347.1, read on the forward strand.
CCATTCTCTCCAAATGCCACGTCATACTCCTATGCTGCAAAATAACCAACCAAACCACAAACGGCGTCGTTTCATCATAACACCCCGTTAACACCTTCGGGTCAGGAAACTTAACGTCCAAGTAACGGAGCACGTCATTAACGGACCCTGTAACGGTGTCGGATTTGTACTGTAGTAACGGTGATTGGTGAATAATGGAGGGAGTAAAATTGACGGTAACGGGCTTGTAAAGAAGAGCACATCGAATGTAATAAGTTGGAATACTATTTGGATGACCGTAAAGTTTGACGGACGGATGTTTCTTTAGCATGTCGGCCGGTGCAATCTCGACCCGACCCGACTTTCTCGACCCGAAACAATTACCCATTACCCAAATCGAAATGTAACAACAAAAAAAAAATCTGGGTTTTTTCTGGGTTTTGGAAATTAATGATTCTTTTCTTTGAATATGGCTAATGAATCAAAATTTTCCTGGAAAATTAGAATCTTGAACACGTGAGGAAGAGTTTAATGGAAGAAATGACAATTATTTATGAAAAAAAATATGGGTTTTTGGAATTAAGCAATATTATTGAAAAAAAATGTGGGTTTTTCTTGGTTTTTGGAAATTAACCGAGATTCTTTTCTTGAATGTGGTTGATGAAAAGAAATTTTCCGGGCAAACAGAGAATCTGGAACACGAGAGGAAGAGTTCAATGGAAGAAATGACAAAAAAAATATGGGTTTTTATGGGTTTTTGGAATAAAGCAATATTTTATTTTGGGTAAGGACTAAATGAAGAAAGAAAGAAAGAAAGAAAGAGATTTTTGAGGAGTTGAGGAAGAGTTCAATGGAAGAAATAGGCAAGTGCTTAACAGAACAGAAAAGGACAAGACATAACAAATCTTGATAGTGAACACAATATGTTTTATATTGGAAAGCAAGTGAAAGGATTCAATCTTTAGATCAGTAAGAAATGGGTTGCAAATGGTATAGGGGAGTGTGAAGAAGACAACTAGACGTGCATAGTAAAGGGGGAAATGCGTATTGATATTGAATTTTCTTTGAGTATTTAGCTTTGGGGATGTGTGCTTTGTGCAGGAATATGTATGTAGTTTATTATTATATGTAATGTGGGAGCTTGATGAGGAAGATAGATAGATAGAGTTATAGAACGAGAAATTAGGTGCCAATTGGAAAGACGCTCCCTTGGGACCGGACGGCTTTGTTTTGTTTGGTCTTTGGGTTTAACGTCTTTTATTTTGATTTACTCATTGCTAATCTAACTGATTTCCTTTAATTATTATGGAGAATATTTCATAAATAGCTATAGTTACGAAACGTAGTTACCGTATCAGTGAAAGAGCTTAGGCAGGCAAGTATAAGCTCAACTGTATTTGGCGGCTTCAGTCATACTGTATCAATTGAAAATGGCGTGAAAGAGTTGTATCAATACATATTATATCAGCACCGATAGCTATGTCTGTCAAGTATAATAGCTACATTTTGTAATTTTTTGAAACTATAACTATATTTCGTAAATACAGTCTAAATATTTCTAAAGTCCGCCTATTTTTTCAATTATTATACACAATGAGTCTGTTTCATGCTGTGGAAAAGAAAAAGTCTGTCTCATGCTGAGTAAATTATATTAATAGTCCGATAACTTCTTTTACTATCAGTGGATATGACTTCAATCCAAGCTTAATTGTCAATAAGCAGCTCAACTTTTTAACTTGTATCACTAATTTTTCAGTATTCAGATTTATTTATATGAAAGTTTCTTTTTCCCTTAAGAATGATTTTTTCTCATTAGGTGTTCGATCTTTATTTTAGCGCTCCTGTTAATTCAAATTTATGTCACATAAAAATTTTGACCAACCGAACATGAAAAAATTTAAAAACATTTTTTAAGGCACTAACTTTCTTTTTTGATCCTTGAATAGCATTTTCTTTCACTGAAGAATGATCAGATGCTTTAACATAGGTGGATGTAGGGCACTTAAAAAATAGATCCAGGTGCTCCGGATTTAAGAGATTCTTCTCCTTGATTATATTTCATCTCTTCAACAAGTTTAGTAATGAGCATAACGATCTTATTATTCTGATGAAGAGAAGAAGCTATAATTAACTTTTTGGGAAATTTCCAAACGAACAATTTCTTATGTTTTCCGTACCGAACACACCCTTTGTTAAATATCATTATCTTCTGGCTCCATCTAATGAAACGAATTTATGAATACGTTAAATACAAAAAAGATTTGAAAATGAGGCTATTAACGTGCCATGCTAATCTTTTAAGCATTATTTTGGACCACACCGTAGGTGTCTTTGAAGTATAACATTTAATTTCTGTCCACATCATGAAAAATAAAAATAAAAATAGTAGAAGAAAGAATTGGTATATCGTTTTCAAAATGTAATTTGATGAATGATGCATAAGAGTGACAAATTCCTGAAAACGAATGAAACTTTGTAATTAGAAACAGATGGCAAAAAAGAACAAAAAATGGAAATACTACAACAACAACATACCCAGTATAATCTCATCAGGTGGAATCTGGGAGTAGAGTGTACGGCTACCTATTATTATTGAGGTCTTTGCATTTGTTCTTGGGCTGAGGATCCACATGAAACAGAAAGTTTTGAAGTCGTGTTCCTAACCACATTACTAGTAAGTGTTAATTTGGTGAGTTAGTTAAGAAATGATTATGATGTGTAATGAAAGAATGTTGATTACGCATCCTTCTTCCAATTAATCATGGCAATATGGATTATGGCTCTTAATGATTTGTTCCTCTCAAGAATTGATTTCCAACTCAATGATAGAGTTCTTGATGTGATTCTTCGAGTTAACAAAGAACCAATCGACCAGGATCTTAATTGATGTGATTCTTCGAGTTAACAAAGAACCAATCGACCAGGATCTTGTTCTTGAAGCGGTTTGATGGGCAGATTCAAGAAACGGATGTATTTCAAGTTGTAGGCGTCGGATTAAAGTGATTCAAAAAATGTGAAAGATGACGATTTGAACTATAAAAATAACTATTGAATCGTTTAAATCTAGTAAGTATTGAGGGCGGGACGATGGTAAGAAAATTAAGGTTCTGGTATTTAATGGTAACGAATTTTAATCAAGAAAGCGTTCTTGAATGATCAAGAACAAATAAAGTTCCTAAGTCACCACTTGAAATCAATTAACGTGATAAAGAAACACCACACGCAATTGAAAACAAGGTAAAGACTATCACCGCCTTACTTGGAACCAAAAACAAGGATAAAGAACACCAAATAGAGAAAACAACTCTATTGCAAACTAGGGTTTAAGCTCAAAAACGTGAATAGTATATTTACAAGTCATGAGAACCCTTTATATGGCTAGGTCTTTCTTTTACGACTACAAATCCCTATTCGCTAGAAAGGAAATAGCTAAAAAAACAAGGAAAGTAAAATCCCTATTCTATAAGGAAAAGAATAAAGAAAACTAGAATCCTACTAGAACTAGGATAAAGATCTTACTAATGATAGGAAATTAATTCCTACTATAATATAAATCAAGAAACAAGAAACCTATTCAGAAAAGGATTCAAGAAACAAGAATGGGAAATAATCTTCAAATTTGAGCTTCTTGGACTTTTCTTTTTCTTGAATTTCAGTCTTGTGTTTCTTAATTTTCTTGGGTTTCTTGATCTTCTTCATCTTTCATCAGTTCTTCATAACTATATTCTGCAAAGTGAAAAGGGTATATTTGCACCATTTATATAACGATAAGGATATATATACATCATTTTTAACGAAGAATATAACTGCTCTCAATCGCAAAGTTGAAGAGTATATTTGCACCTTTGCCCTATTTTATTTGATCATTCTTTCTTCATTCGTTTACGTGAAGTATGAACCTCCAGTTTTACAAGGGAGGAAATGTTCAAAGTTATCTCTATAGCATTCAAATTGTCTAATTATATCATCTGTTATGTTTTTGGTCCAATCAAACCATTATATTAGGGTTAAGGGTTAAAAATACACCTCAAGTATCACTTTTTTTTTTTTTTTTTTTTTAGTTTCTTACCTGAAATATTAGGTGTGTGAGTTTCCTACCTAAACTATCACACCTAAACTATCACGAACTAGTTTGCAAAACACACCTCAACTATCACTTGTGCACTTTTCCTACCTGAACTATCATCAACTAGTTTACAAATCGCACCAGTTTTGACGTGTGTTTCGAAAACTAGTTAGTGATAGTTCAGGTAGGAAACTCTCACAATTGATAGTTGAGGTGTGTTTTGCAAACTAATTAGTGATAGTTTAAGTAGGAAACTCTCACACCTGATAGTTTAAGTAGGAAACTTAAGGAAAAAAAAAGTTATACTTGAGGTATGTTTTTGTCCATTATCTCTTATATTGACGACAAAACAGCAGCACAAATTTATTGAACAAGTTGCTTCGTCAAAGGTTTTGGTGGCTATTGTTAATTGTTGATGTCATTTGTTAATAATGGCAAATACAAACCTGGCAAATTATATATATATATATTCTCCCAGATCTTCGATCTAGGCGATACTAACTAATTGGTATTTACTATTTACGCTTAATTATAATTATATGTTTAAATTAGCTTCAGTGTTTGCTAGAGTTTGTTTTAGTATGTTTAGAAATTAAATCGTATATAAGTAGAAATTATTACAAAGTCCTCTATTATAAAATACTGGATATTGGAACGAAATGAACCCAAATGAAATAACATGGGTAATCAGAATTGTCAACTATCTTTCAATTAAGATGGAATTGCTTTCTTCTTTCATCTAGGCGTTTATTTTTATATAAAATCTAAATCATACTCCCTTATTGTCTTTGAGTTTCTAATATATGATGGGAGATGTGGCGTTACAGACTAAGCATGATGTAACGTTTTAGATCTGAATTTCACAAGTCTAAAAGAAAAACTCTGCGGCCAATATGAAAATTTGAAATTAAAATTGAAGAGAGTAAAGATCATGATAAGAAGGTTGATAATGATTTATACAATAAAATAATGGTTCGAAATCATGTGACGAGACAATTAGTCGCACTTTGCCTTCGAGTTTTGAATTGCTAGTTAAATATGACACATACACACACATATATTGCGAAGCGACAATGCTCGAAATCATGTGACGAGACAATTAGTCGCACTTTGTCTTCTAGGTTTGAATTGCTAGTTAAATATGACACATACACACACACTGACACACACATATATATATTGCGAAGCGACAATGCAACTTGCGAATTCGGTAAAACCTTAGGAGCTTTGGCTCAAATTCTATATTTGTGATAAAAATATTTACTCCGTATGTATGCACAATTTATCTAGAATCCCATAAGCAATCTTTTCTGATCAAATTCATAATCAATAAACTCAAAATCCTAACTCCCCCTCTAGTCTCCATCTTATTAGTACTTTAAATAAGTAATACATTTGAAACTGAGGCGATTAACATGCCATGCTAATCTTTTAAGCATTAATTTAGGCCATAAAGTAGATGCCTTTAAAGTCTAAAATTTTAATTTCTGTCCACATCATTAAAAAGAAAAAAAAATGGTACATCGTTTTCAGAATGTAATTTGATGAATGATGCATAAGAGATTAAGAGTGACAATTCATGAAGTCGTGTAATTCCCAATCACTGTAGTAACTAGTACGTGTTAGTTTGGTGAGTCAGTTAAGAAATGATTATAGTGTGTGATGAAAGAATGTTGATTACGAATCCTTTCTTCCAATTGATCATGGCAATGTGGATTTTGGCTTTTAACGAATTGCTCCTATCAACATTCCTCTTGAACAATTGATTGCTAGCTCAATCATAGAGTCCAATAGTCCATATTAGGTAAGAAGTTATTACGGTTTAATTAAAGTTAAAATATGTATTAATTATAGTTTAGTAATATGAAAATGAATTAAGACATGCTCACACATTAATTGAATTGATTTAAACATTGTATGCAGATAACTTTTTACGTCTGTATCAAATACTTTGCTTTTTATTGTATTGGATCCTTCCTTCTTCATTCGTCTCGTGAAGTCTCTGCTTCTAATTTTACGCCAGGAAAATGTTCAATATTCCCCCTTATCTTTTCTGTAATTTTAATTTTATGTTTTGTTATATTGTTAGTTCGTTCATACCATTAACGTCAGCAAATTGTCTCGTATTTGTCTTTGCTAATAACATAGCTCTAACGTATAATGATTATACTTTTGCATGTCCAAATTCTTCATGAAAAAAGATCCAACTTTACTTCTCAACCTTTGATTATGATTTAAAATAACCTTCAAGCTAGAGCTCGGTTAAAGGGTCAACGACAAAAACGATACTTTTTCCCTAACCAAAAGGGGGTGTTAATATTAGAACAAATGTAAAACAAAGAGGTAGTAACACAGAAGATCACCCAACTATGAGTAATGATCTCCCAACGTCATGTTTATTTGTTTTGTAACAACAAGGTCACCTAACTCTCCTCATATCACATCAAAAGTCATCCAATAAATATTTGGCCAACAAAATATGACATGTCATTTAATTTAGTTCACATAAATTTTTCTTTTTTCTCAGTTCACATGGCAAAAAGACTCGACCCAACCCGACCCAAACTCAAATTAACCTTTTTTCCGAGATGGACCAAACACAATTTTACAAATATACAATAGATTGAGAGATGGACCACTTTTTTCGAGATGCAATAGCCAACAATTAAAAAAAAAAAAAAAACACTAACCTCATTTTCTCTAATGTTCTGTGCAATACCCTCAACATAGTGGTCCATTTTCGCATTACATAATGCCTGTGGGAAAGAGATGCACCCCTTTATTTTAGATTTCCTAGCTTTTGACTCCACATACACCAGTAGTTTTCAAGTTCTGAATTTTTAGTGAGAGCACAAAGTTTCCCTCTTGATTTTATTCAACTAAATATGGTTTAAGAGTTAATTTGGGTTTGGATCCGGTCGGGTCGGGTCTTTTTGCCATGTGGACTAAGAGAGAAAAAAAAAAAAGGAAAAAGTCCATGTAGACTAAATTAAATGTCATGTTATATTTTGTTGGCCAAATATTTGTTTGGTGACTTTTGATGTGATACAGGAAAAGTTAGGTGACCTTATTGTTACAAAATAAAGAAATATAACTTTGGAAGATCATTACTTATAATTGAGTGACCTTCCGTGTTACTACCCCATAAAACAAAGGGCAAAGTATGAATGTAGTCCTCCTAATAATTATGGGTGGAATCCTTTTGGACCTTTTTTCTTTACATAATCATTCATTGATTTAGTCCTCTTGATAATCATGAATGAGATCCATCCATCATTAATCAAAGTTATAGGGTTCAAACACTAAGAGAATGCTTCCTGCTTAATGGGTCCTAGCGCCGCGAATCTAAATTAGTCAAGTGAATGAGTTCCAATTGAGAAAAAAATAAATGTATTTTGAATATCGGATAGTTAAACATAAAAAGACAGATTACGTGGATGACTTTCTTTTCGGGCAAATATCAAATTAACTGTTGCAGGCACGGCCTCTAAGCCCATCCACTATGCAATCATGGACCTTATGGATCGACTAATAATGTTGTCACGCATGTTGGGATTTACTTTGGTTTACTCTTTCGAAAATTAGAACGTTTTTGCAAACAAATTTGAGGATTGTGCTCGGATTGATCTTCAGGAAAATCTTTTGCGTGAAATTTAATTAAGTCCTACATCCGAAATTACTGATTGCAGCTTGATTTGATTGTAATACGTACAAAGTTTATTTTGAATGAGCAATTAATTACTTTGTAAAAGCGTACAAATTGATATATAATTATTCTTATACTTAACAAAGTTATTATTCTTAGGGTCGTTTGGTACATTGATGAAATTATCTTAGGATTATAATCCTGGGACTAATTTATCTAAGAGAACTAATTTATCCCATCTAGGAGACGGGATAAAATAATCACAGGATTAATGGGATAAGATGGGATATCCCATCTTCAAGTTTGGGATGCACTTTAAACTTTGTTTGGTACAAGATATAAATTTATCCTAGGATAAATTTATACCTTCTATTAAACATGGTACAAAATTAAACTCAGAGTTAGTCTTTGGGATATCTTAGCTAATACCGTGTACCAAACGACCACTTAGAACTATGGATCGTAAAATCATATGCAATTCTTAATAAAATTTGAACAGGCAACCAGGTGTTATGAATAGACATTAGGTCTACATATGATTTATATGCCATTATCTTACACATTAGTTGTAGGAGGCTCGTGCTAAGCCCGAGTGCAAATTTAAAATATAAAAGTAATAAAAGATAACTAAGGAAGCATAATTTGATTCATATTTTTCTTTGTTGCATAATTAATTTGATGTAGTGGCATGTTAGTCAAATTTTGTTTATAAGTATTCATCATTATTAAAAAAATGATAACTATTTAAAGGAAAAAAATTCTATATGAAGAAGAAAGTTTGGCAGAAAATTTACAAATACCAAAAATATACAAGTGATTTAATATTCTATAAACTAATAAGGAGTAATTTTTTTTTTAATGGCAAACATTTTCAGAAAAATTCAATTGAGAAAATATTAAAGAGGTGTTTATAGTCTTCAAGAACAATTACTACTGAGGTTAAAATGAGAAAAGAATAATTAATTTTGTCATGAATTTCTAAAATGATAATAATTTTAGACAATTAATTTTAGAAATCACGAAAGATAATTTGAAGGAAGGAGTACACACGAAGACATGGCAATTTCTTTTTAAATAGTTTAATTTAAATTGGTTTTATTGAAGAATTAATGGACACGCATACAACCTTCTAAATTAATAAGTTGGAGAAAGGAAGTCATTAATATCTAAATCAAGCTAGACTATTTAGGCATGTTTAAATGTATGGTCTTACCAAAAGCCCCAATTGAAAATAAAAATTTGACTTAAACGTTTCTTAGATTTATACATAAGGACAAAAAATGTAAAATATAACCAAATAAGAGGTAAAAGTGATGCACAAAAGTATATTATAGACCAACTACAAAGGCCCAAGTGGCCAAAAAAGAAGAAGAAGATTTGCTTTAGAACTCTAAAAATGTAAAATTATCATTTTACTCTTATGAGGACTACAAAAAATTGACATCCCTTGCATATAGTATTAAAATCAAAGGAGACAAGAATTTAGAGCACATTGATCAGTTCGATTCAAAAGAAATCTTAACTGTAGCGTTTATTAATGGATAATTTTCACTTTCTTTCTTCGATTTTTTTAATTTCAAAAGTAGTGGTTTTAAGAAAAAGAACTTCAAATTCTCCACACACTCTCATTTTCCAAACAAAAGGCCAATCATATCCAGGACTGGATCCTAATCTACGAGGGAGAGGGCCCGTTAGGTCCAGTCTTGGCCCAATAAAAAGTGCTGGGCTGGTTTTTATACGCATCTAGGGAGAATTTGCATAATTGTCCTTATACGGGGTCGGTCTTTAATTTTTGTCCCACAAATTGCTGGTCTTTCATTTTTGTCCTTCGCATAAAATTCCTGGGTTTCGGCTTCGAACCCCCGCTCAGTCAATTTTTTTTAAAAAAAAATCGCAAGATAGAGTTTGGGATTCACAAGGCAGAGTTTGATTGCAAACTCTACTTAAGACAAAGTTTTGCCTTCGGGCATAAGGCAGAGTTTTGCATTCAGGCATAAGGCAAAACTCTGCTTTAAGGTAGAGGTTTGCACTAAGGCAATTTTTTATTTTTAACTCAGCTGGAATTTGGCAAAACTCTGCCTTGAGGCCTAACTTTTGCCTGAATAGCCTTAATTTTGCTATGAAACTCTGCCTTACGATTTTTTTTAATTGACTGAGCTGAGGTTCGAACCCCAAGCCCCGAGATATTAGGCGAAGGACAATAATTAAAGACCAACAATTTGAGGGCCAAAAATTAAAGACCAGTGCCTTTGAAGGACAATGCGCGCTAAAAAATGTTTATCTAGGATGGTTGCGCGGAATGCCCTTCAAAGGCACTGGTCTTTAATTTGGCCCTCAAATTGTTGGTCTTTAATTTTTGGTTAAAAACCCATGGGTTTTGGATTCGAACCCCCGCTCAGTTAAAAATAAAAATAAAAAATCACAAGGTAGAGTTTTGGATTCAAACTCTACCTTAAGGTAGAGTAAGGTAGATTTTGAACCTTATAAGGCAGAGTTTAGGTAAAAGTCTGCCTTAAGGTCTAACTTTTGCCCGAATAGGCCTAATTTTGCTACAATCCTCTGCCTTGCAATTTTTTTTTTTTGATTGAGCCGGGTTCGAACCAGAACCTCGGGGTATTAGGCGAAGGACAAAATTTAAATATCAGTGCCTTCCAATGGAAATCGTGCAAATGACCGGGATGAATTTGACAAATAGCCTATTTAGGATTGTTGATTTAAACTTGGCCACCTTTCAAAAATTGAAATTTAGCAACTCCTTAATTAATAAACAATATTTGGACAATAATGTTCCTCACGTATCAACAGCACACAACCACTTCTTCTCCACACAAAAGTGTTTCTCCTTAATCTTCTCCAACTCTAAGATAGTGTCCTAAAGCCATAACAAAAATGACAAAGTTATGATAATACTTGCATCATGCTGTCTATTCATTTTCTTGATTCACATGTGTTTCTTGCAATTATCCTTTCTAGCATTATATAAGCCTAAATTGCTTCAGAACCCGTATATTTCTCCATTCAAATTACAAGTATTTTAAAATTCGAACATATACAAACAAAAATTTGAACAATATCATAGAATTTGAATTTATATGAGTGAAACTTCAAGAATTTCACTTGGAAGTTTGAACTTATACAAGTAAAACTGAAAAACAATCTGATGGAGTTCAAATTTGTGGCCGATGATTGAAAAGTTTGTCTTCTCTCGTGCAAAAATTGATCTTCTTTCTTGTTATTTTGCGGCGACGAAAAGAAGTAATCCCTCGGTTCCGTAATAAGTGTCACTTTAGCAAAAAAAATTATCCTATAATAAGTGTCATCTTAGGAAACAAAGACATAAATTGGCTAGTTTTTTCCAATTCGACCCTTAGACAAAAACTACAAGTTAAAGTAACATCTAAATGATGATTGGAAAGGCCACATAGTAACTTGATATTGTTAGATTCCCAATATCAAAAGATTTACTACTTGTACATGTTCTAATCAAGAGGAAAAATTAATGTCCTTTTATTATATAGGGGTAATTTGATAAACTTTACATTGCATTATTGATTTCTTAATATGTTTGTTTTTACTAAGGTGACACTTATTATGGGACGGAAGGAGTAGCAAATTAGTGGAGAACTTTGGCTCATTAATCGAACTTTCTAGATATGATTATAGAAGTATATAGAGGACAAAAAAAAAAAAAAAGAAGATAAATTAATCCGAATCGAAAGTTGAAGGAATTGAAGAGATTAATGAAGGAAGAAATGACTAGAAAGTGTATATATAAGGAGGAAGGTTCAAGACATGGAATAGTTTGAACTAATCACTCCTTCGCAAAGAGTATGTTTTATGTCGCTTGAAGGAAATTAAGATGAAATGACAGAAAAGTCACTTAGTGCTTGTTTTAATGAAGAACTGACTATTTTTCAACTACATTTAAACAGTTGGATGAAAATCATTTATCTTCCCAATTTTACTTTAGTAATCAACTCCTCCCACGCCATTTATACATGTATCGTTCCGTTGAGGCCTTGGGTTTATTGTAAAGTAGTATTTTGATTGGAAAAAACATTTCAATTTAATTATGTACTATCAAAGGTAGTTGAATTTTATTTTCTCTGATTTTTTTTTTTTTATTAATGTACATTTTTCCATTATTAAATTGTCTCGTATTTGTATTTGCCACTATTTGTAATATAGAGTAATACAAGTATACATTACATGTTTAATGAAGTGTTTGGCCAAGTTTTGGGATAAAATAAATGCTTATGGGGAGTAGCAGAAGTTGTTTTTGAGAAGTTAAAAAAAGTATTTTTCCCTAAAAACACTTTTTTAGAAAGCGCTTTTGAGAAAGGATACTTAAAATACTTTTTAAAATCTTGAGCAAATACTAATTATTGCTCAAAAGTGCTTGTTAAATTAATCGACCAAACACAAACTACTCCTCACAATTTTTCTTTTAAAAAAAAAAACACTTTTAAAAATAACTCAAGCTTGACCCAATAAATTAGAAAAGTTCAAATCTATCTATATATAATATAAAGCTAGACAATAGGAGAGTGATGTAGCATGCTCTAAAATGTCTAATCCTATTTATCTTTTCTCGTTTTCCCTTATTTTTCTTAATTATTTATAAAAAGTCATCTCCATAACTCACACATCTTCATCTTCGTAATTTACTCTTAATTCATTAAATTACTTTAATTACAAATAGGTTACCTCTTTTCCTCTTCTCTGAGGCTATTTAATTTGTATAAGATGGGCATTGGAAAGAAAGAAATTAAGCAAGGCTACGACAACAATATCATAAAAGATGCTATGTGTTTTTTCTGTTTTTTTAGTCAGCTAGGGAAAAGGTATGATCATTCTCTAAAATTGTGAGTTTTATTTTAAGAGATCTTGAATTAAATGTTTTGAACATAAGATGATATAAGAAAGTTTTCGAAGCACAATCATATTTTGTAGGTGGTAGTTCTAAACAACATGAAGCTAGCTTATTACAAGAATTTTATTTATATAACATTTTTATGTTGGATTTTGTTGTTTTATTTTCTTTTACAGTTAGTCGAAAATATTGCAGTGGGTACAACCTAAGTATATTTATACACTTTCCAGAAATGTACACTTACTATAAAGAACTGAGTGATCATTGAGTTGTGATTTTCTTCTAATAATATTTTTGTTATAGATTTATGCAATGGTTTTCTTTATCTCAATACTTTCATCATTGCTTTATCCCCTCTCTTTCTCAAGCAAATCTCAAGGTAAGCAAGACTTTTCTTTTAGTATTTTCTTCAAGTTTGTGAGAAAGATTTTCTTTTACTCGTAAAACTTTAAATATGTATTTCATTTCTCTTTGATATCAAATAATATAATGATCTAACTCAAAGGGAAAATAAGTTTTTTGTAAATTTTGGATGAGTTATTGAATAAGTTATTTAACATTTGATGATATTTTATAGAATATATGAGTAAAATAGGGTTAGATCAAGAAAATGAATAAAGTGATTATGTGAGTTTATTCAACTCATAGTTCTTTCTTCAAAACTAGATTTGGGATGAGAGAAATTATTTATCTTTAACAAAAATTTGTTCCATTTTTTATATTGAAACATACAAGTTTGATCATAGATATTAAATATTGGAAAATATTTGATACGTACGTGATATGTCTTTCCATCTCAATTCTACTGCAAAAGATCAATTAATACATAATAATGTAAATGATTCATTTCAAAACTCTGTATAAATGTTAACTAGATTTATTATGTATTTTTTCCAATTCTTTTCAATTTTTATAATTTTTATTTCTTTTCTACATTGATTTTCTACTAAACCACTCATTACACTTCAAATTCCCTTCAAACGTGAGATAACACGTCTTTCTCCGATACTCTAAGTTCTTAAGTTTTTATTTTCATTTTTATAAATAATACTTTGAAGATCTGTTTCTTTTTTCTTTCGGTGTCAAGAGAAAAAGAATAAAAATGACCCAGCAATCAGAACAAGTCTGGCAATAATGTCGTTGGAAAGGAAAATGAGAATTCTACCACCACAATCTTAAAGCTTGACATGCACAATTAAATTTGTCCTAAGATATTCAAATATTCATGAATCAGTCGGGTATGTAACTAACATGACATTAATCTAGAGATTGACAGTTTGTAAAATTGTTAACATATAATGTGCTAATTTTTAAAAATAACCTGTTATAATAGATTATTATTTAGAGTACGTATACAAATTAAATGCAGTAAATTAACATAATATACCAATAAATTCAATATTCTGATTTAGAATGAGAAAATCATTTATTGAAAAAGGTTTAAAAAATAAAGTTGGTGAATTTATTGAGTACAAAAAGAAAATTTATAATTGAAACAAATGTGAGGGAATAAGAACTTGTGAAAATAGTAATTATATAAGCATATTTTCGGTGTTTCTACAGATAATTGAAAGCTCACATCAAATAATTCAGAGGGTTGAAATCTACTTAATATTTTGATGAGTTCATATCTTATCTTAATATGAGAGAAGAAGAAAACTAAATTGTAACTTAGATGGCACTTTTCTACTGTCATGATTTAATCAATTATTTTTGGTTCCTTCTCTTCCTTAAATTATATTTATTTGAAGATGGTTCATGTTCTTTTCTTTCTAGTCTAAATATTACTCCCTCAGTTCACTTTTACTTGTCCACTATTTCAAAAATAGATTTTCACTTTTACTTGTCATTTTTAGCATATCAAGAAAAGACAATTTATTTTTTCCTGTTTTACCCATAGTATTAATTACTCATTTTAAATCATTTTTCAAATCCAATAAAAATATGCACCAATTAATATGGGTACATTGGTAAATTATGCACTTCATTTATTATTTCTTAAATAGCATAAAAAGTCTAAAATGGACAAGTAAAAGTGAACGGAGGGAGTAATTGTTTTTGAAAAGTGAATATCCAATGGTTTTTATTCATTAAATGGTGTTATTATCTCAAATTAGTATTGCAGTTACTCATGCATTAAATATGTATGTGCATGCTTAGATGACAAAGTAATGTATTAAAATTGCAAAACAATAAATTTTAAAATTTATGTCGCAAGGCAAAGGAATGGTCCTACTAATTTTTTTTGTTTAGCATCAATATTAACCACCAGTAACATTTAAAACTAATATTTTTTAGTTGTATATTCTCTCAATATACCAATAGCAATAATTAAAGTTTTTTTTTATTTTTTTATTTGTGTAATTAGTACGTAGTTTTAAGATGAAATTATGCAATTCTAATTTAGTTTTATTAATGTTTGAACTTCTTATTAATAGAAGTTATATCAGATACACAACATAGAATTAATATACATTTCATATAAGTACTTGGTATGGATAAACAAAATTTATAAATTAACCCGAATGTAAGGTATTTACACGTGCTTTTTTCCTCATAATAAAGAGGCAAATATCTCCTAATTTGTTATAGCTTGCTAATTCTTTTCTCTAAATTTATTAATGCTTTGCAAGTTATCAATAGTAGAACACAAGGATGAGCAGGTCGGGTCAACCTCCGGATCTCAAAAAGTATGTTTATTTTCCTATCTTTTTTTTCCCCTTATGTACGTGGATTTCTTATTCCTTTTTCCATTTTTGATTTTGTTTTTGTTTTCTATAGGTATATGGACAAGCAGCTTCAAAGTAAGTTACTTATGCTTTACTTTTTTACCTTTTTTTGTTTTTTGCTTTCTGTGGATGATTTTTTTTTCCGCTGCAATTTGTTTAGGGTTTAAGAGGTTTAATAATTAGTAATGCTGTATGTTTTTGCTGCAACTATTAAGGGTTTAAGAGTTTTTGTCAATGAATTTAGGGTTTAATAGTTAGTAATGCTTTATGTTCGTTAAGTTTTTGTGGAGGGTTAATTTGTTTTTGCTGCAATTTATTTAGGGTTTTAAGAGTTTCTGTCAAGAATTTAGGGGTCATTTAGTACGAAGGATAAGCAAAAATAATCCTGCGATAAGAATTTAGTAATTCCTTATCCCTTGTTTGGTTACTAATCCTGGGATAAGTTTTCCCAGGAATAAAAGTAGTACTGGGATAACTCATACCTGCCATAGGGTGGAATAAGTTATCCCAGCATTGTAAAGAAACTTCTTCTTTTTAGAAATTATTCAATGTATATTACTTTTAATACAACAGACCAAACGGTCAATAAGAAATAATTGCAAGATAACTTATCCCAGCGTAATTTGTTTTCGAACCAAACGACCCCTTAGGGTTTAGTAGTTAGTAATGCTTTATGTTTTTAAGTTTTTGTGCTTTCAGAGGGCTTATTTGTTTGCTGCAATTTGTTTAGGGTTTAAGGGTTTTTGTCAAGGATTTCGAGTTTAATAATTAGTAATGCTTTATGTTTCTACGGTTTTGTGCTTTCTATGGAGGGCTTATCTATTTTTGCTGCAATTTGTTTAGGGTTTTAGTGTTTTTGTCAAGGATTTAGAGTTTAATAATTAGTAATGCTTTATGTTCTTTACGTTTTATGGAGGGTTAATTTGTTTTTGCTGCAATTTATTTAGGGTTTTAAGAGTTTCTGTCACGACCCAACCTTAGGGCCATGATGGGTACCCGGAGCTAGCCTACCGAGCACAATCTAGCATGCTTCTTTAATCATATCCCGGTGGGCCACATATCTAATTCACAACTTGCATAGTCTGAACGGACATAATTTCTCAAATAAAAACTCATCTACTTGATAATCATCAACTCCACCTCATATATATATACACAAGCCCATAAGGCTACAAAAATTATATACAACATATGTACCGATGAGGTTATTAAACTTCTAACTATCTACACATGTCTACGAGCCTCTATATAGAGTAATGGAAATCATAAGGACGGGACAGGACCCCGCCATGCCCAAAATATTTACAAAAAAAATAAATGAAATACCAATAGAATGCGGCTCCGAAATAAGTGGAGCGCTCCTAAGTCTCCGCTGATGAAGCTCCTAGGGATCAAATCCGTCTCCCTGTCTATTTGCGGGCATGAACGCAGCGTCCACAAGAAAGGACGTCAGTACGAATAATGTACTGAGTATGTAAGGCATGAATAACAACATAATCAAGAAATAAAGAAGCATGAGATAAAGAGATAACCTGTATATCTGATTGCCTCTTAAGGCGGATACCATGCATGCTAACTTTTATTTTCAAAACAACATCCATAAATATATACATAGTAAACTGCTCGACCATATAAGTACGGTGTTATGCTGCCCGGCCATATAGGCGCGGTGTTATCATCATTATCCCGCGTCCGGGCATCCCGCGTCCAGAATGATATTATAAGCTGCCCCCACTAATGGGTGGTTGTGCCGCCGCCGCCTATAGGGCGGCGCGATGTGGAAGAAATACATATATAAATACATTTAGCATGCACGAGAGCCCAATGAAACATTTCTACTCTATCCGAGTGACGTAAGGTCGGTTACCTCCGATGTGTCATTATGGAATCATCACCATCGCCATATCTCATCTTGAAGGAATAACTATCATAAGATGAGATCAACAATAATGAATAAAATTGGTAATCATGTGACACGCTCAATAATATCATGAAAACATTAAGAACTTTAAGCTTTGGCCTTTCTAGAATGAAAATCATCATCATAATCATCATCACTATCTTGTCTCACTTTGAAGGAACAATAACATAAAATGAGGCCAATTATCATGAATGTAATCAAGAATTATATAGTAAGCTCAATCATGTCATGAGAACATCTAGAACCTTGGGCTTTGGTACCACTAAACATGGAGTCATCATAAGAGTCTTGAGAATGATAGACTTCTAGCATTTTTGGGAGTAAGGGTAGCATGGATAGCATGTATGGGATCATAACATAGGAATCATGCCTTTTGAAAGAAAGGATTAGCCTTACATACCTTCACGTCTTCTTAACTACTAATGTTTCCTCCCAAGCACACAAAATCTACATTCAAGAGGATTCATAACAAGGTTAAGTCTTGGAAACATGCTTAAGTTCAACTAGCATAACTTAACGAGGTAACAACATTTGGGCAGCACTTCTCCTCTTTTATCAATTTCCATCATATCATAAAATAGCTCCCAAACAACAATAACCACATCTATAATATCATAATCAAGGAATTATATTCAATTCAATCTCAAACTTATCCAAAATCCCCTTTTCAAGTTCATCTTCTTTACTTCAACACTTATGACTTCTCCACTTTAATTCTTTTCCTTTCTAAGGGGTACTAAACCTTTACATCAACTCAACCATAAGAATAGGATGGATAACATACCTTGTATTAGAATAATTTCACCTTACTCAACTCTCTCTCCAAGACCAATTTCACCACAACTTTTAAAGGAAGCAAGAACCATCACTCTCCATGGATTTACCCTTGAGGTTTTGATGTTGATTCTCTCTTTAGATGCTATGGAAAGGTGTGGAGTGTTAGGGAAATAGCTCTCAAGAAGTCTCTATAAATGTAGAGAAATAAGTGTGGAAATTTAGAAATGAAGTTGGGGTCGTTTGCCATTTAAAAAGGTGGCAAAATCACCCCCCGTTCCACTTGGTGATGAGTATGAGGCCTAGCACACTGAGTGTGCGGCCGCACACTCCATCCTCAGCTTGGGGATGATTTTGGGCTGTGAGTCCAGCCAATTTGGCAAGTTGGTGACCAGTATACGGCTCAGCACACTGAGTGTGCGACTGCACACTGCCTATTTTTCCCGATTTCGCGGAAATGCATTCTTTTCGATCCGTTCGACCTCCAATCCTTATGGAACCTTCTTGGCACTTGTCTAGAACTTTATTAACCCTCCAAGGGGATCTATATCTCTCCCTCAAAGTAATACTAAGCAATGTTTAACTCACATGATATGAAAGCTTTCCAAACATGACTCAACCTCAACTTTGTCCGATGAACTTACCTCCATTACCTCATATGACTCTGGAACATTAAGGCATACTCTTGAAATTATCAAATATCCTTCTTAAACTTATAAGGGCTCCATGTCCACTTTAGGCTTACGTTAGTCTATTCATAATGAAAGTGACACGAAATTTTCTAGGGTTTGAAGAGTTTCTGTCAAGAATTTAGGGGTCGTTTGGTACGAAGGATAAGCAAAAATAATCCTGCGATAACAATTTATTAATTCCTTATCCCTTCTTTGGTTATTAATCCTGGGATAAGTTATCCCAGGAATAAAAGTAATCTTTGGAATAACCTATACCTGCCATAGGGTGGATTAAGTTATCCTAGGATTGTAAGAAACTTCTTCTTTTTAGAAATTATTCAATGTATATTACTTTTAATACAACATACCAAACGTCAATAAGAAATAATTGCAGGATAACTTATCCCAGCGTAATTTGTTTTCGAACCAAACGACCCCTTAGGGTTTAGTAGTTAGTAATGCTTTATGTTTTTACGTTTTTGTGCTTTCAGTGGAGGGCTTATTTGTTTTTGCTGCAATTTTTTTAGGGTTTAAGTGTTTTTGTCAAGGATTTAGAGTTTAATAATCAGTAATGCTTTATGTTCTTTACGTTTTTATGGAGGGTTAATTTGTTTTTGCTGCAATTTATTTAGGGTTTTAAGAGTTTCTGTCAAGAATTTAGGGGTCGTTTGGTACGAAGGATAAGCAAAAATAATCCTGCGCTAAGAATTTAGTAATTCCTTATCCCTTGTTTGGTTACTAATCCTGGGATAAGTTATCCCAGGAATAAAAGTAGTACTGGGATAACTTATACCCGCCATAGGGTGGAATAAGTTATCCCAGCATTGTAGAGAAACTTCTTCTTTTTAAAAATTATTCAATGTATATTACTTTTAATACAACATACCAAACGATCAAAAGGAAATAATTGCAGGATAACTTATCCCAGCGTAATTTATTTTCGAACCAAACGACCCCTTAGGGTTTAGTAGTTAGTAATGCTTTACGTTTTTCCCTTTTTGTGCTTTCAGTGGAGGGCTTATTTGTTTCTGCTGCAATTTGTTTAGGGTTTTAGTGTTTTCATCAAGGATTTAGAGTTTAATAATTAGTAATGCTTTATGTTCTTTACGTTTTTTTGGAGGATTAATTTGTTTTTGCTGCAATTTATTTAGGGTTTTAAGAGTTTCTGTCAAGAATTTAGGGGTCATTTGGTACGAAGGATAAGCAAAAATAATCCTGCGATAAAAATTTAGTAATTCCTTATCCCTTGTTTGGTTACTAATCCTGGGATAAGTTATCTCAGGAATAAAAGTAGTATGAGATAACTTATACCTGCCATAGGGTGGAATAAGTTATCCCAGCATTGTAAAGAACCTTTTTCTTTTTAGAAATTATTCAATGTATATTACTTTTAATACAACATACCAAACGGTCAATAAGAAATAATTTCGGGATAACTTATCCCAGCGTAATTTGTTTTCGAACCAAATGAATCCTTAGGGTTTAGTAGTTAGTAATGCTTTATGTTTTTACGTTTTTGTGCTTTCTGTGGAGGGTTTATTTGTTTCTGTTGCAATTTGTTTAGGGTTTTAGTGTTTTTGTCAAGGATTTCGAGTTTATAATTAGTAATGCTTTATGTTTCTATGGTTTTGTGCTTTCTGTGGAGGGCTTATTTGTTTTTGCTACAATTTGTTTAGGGTTTTAGTGTTTTGGTCAAGGATTTAGAGTTTAATAATTAGTAATGCTTTATGTTCTTTACGTTTTTGTGGAGGGTTAATTTGTTTTTGCTGCATTTTATTTAGGGTTTTAAGAGTTTTTGTCAAGAATTTAGGGGTCGTTTGGTACGAAGGATAAGCAAAAATAATCTGCGATAAGAATTTAGTAATTCCTTATCCCTTGTTTGGTTACTAATCCTGGGATAAGTTATCCCAGGAATAAAAGTAGTACTGGGATAAGTTATACCGGCTATAGGGTGGAATAAGTTATCCCAGCATTATAAAGAAACTTTTTTTTTTTTTTAGAAATTATTCATTATATATTACTTTAAATACAACATACCAAACAGTCAATAAGAAATAACTATAGGATAACTTATCCCAGCATAATTTGTTTTCGAACCAAACGAACCCTTAGGGTTTAGTAGTTAGTAATGCTTTATGTTTTTACGTTTTTGTGCTTTTTGTGGAGGGCTTATTTGTTTCTGCTGCAATTTGTTTAGGGTTTTAGTGTTTTTGTCAAGGATTTCGAGTTTAATAATTAGTAATGCTTTATGTTTCTACGGTTTTGTGCGTTCTGTGGAGGGCTTATTTGTTTTTGCTGCAATTTGTTTAGGGTTTTAGTGTTTCGTCAAGGGTTAGAGTTTAATAATTAGTATTGCTTTATGTCCTTTACGTTTATGTGGAGGGTTAATTTGTTTTTGCTGCAATTTATTTAGGGTTTTAAGAGTTTCTGTCAAGAATTTAGGGGTCATTTGGTATGAAGGATAAGCAAAAATAATCACGCGATAAGAATTAGATAATTCCTTATCCCTTGTTTGGTTACTAATCACAGGATAAGTTTTCCCGTATATAAAAGTATCTTGGGATAACTTATACTGCCATAGGGTGGAATAAGTTATCCCGGCATTGTAAAGAAGCTTCTTCTTTTTAGAAATTATTCAATGTATATTACTTTTAATACAACATACCAAACAGTCAATAAGAAATAATTCCAGGATAACTTATCCCAGCGTAATTTTTTTTCGAACCAAATGACCCCTTAGGGTTTAGTAGTTAGTAATGCTTTATGTATTTATGTTTTTGTGCTTTCTGTGGAGGGCTTATTTGTTTCTGCTGCAATTTGTTTAGGGTTTTAGTGTTTTTGTCAAGGATTTCGAGTTTAATAATTAGTAATGCTTTATGTTTCTACGGTTTTGTGCGTTCTGTGGAGGGCTTATTTGTTTTTGCTACAATTTGTTTAGGGTTTTAGTGTTTTTGTCAAGGAATTAGAGTTTAACAATTAGTAATGCTTTATGTCTTTACGTTTTTGTGATTTATCTAGAGGGATTAATTTATTGGTATAATACATAGATAAACACTTAAACTTAACTTCTATTGGAAACTAAACACTCCAACTTTAACAATGCACATTTAATCATGCATACTTCTAGACATTTTTACTTTTTAAAAGGTGATGAATAAAGAAAACATGAAAGACGACAAGAATAAAGATTGATCCCACTATTTTACGGTAGTGTAAAATAATGTTAAGCAAAGACAAAAAGTATAATTATATCGCACGAGGGGGCAAAAATCAATCAAGCTGGGACTCAAGAATTGAGTCTACTAAGATTAAGTATCTAATAAGATAAATTTAAAATCATATGAGAGGAAGTATATCTAATACTTTGTGGCTTTCTATCTTGAAATACCTTGTAGCTTACAAGCTAGTTGCTCTTTGGAGACGCCAGAACTAATTTAATTTCAATAGAAGTAGTATAGTAAGTTTCGGAGTTGGAACTTTAGGTGTTAATTAAATTGACGGCTTGTAGTTGTTTTCATCATCCCGAACCCAAGGCAATTTTTTTTAATATTTTATTAAATTTAAATCTAATACATAGAATATGTTTTATACATATAATCTTATTCGGTACGGTTCGGTATTTTTTCGGTTTATTTTTATAAAATTAAAAACCAACCTAATTATTCGGTGCGGTTATAAATTTTAATACAACCCATCAGTTTTATTAAAAGAAACCTAAAAATCAGTTTAATTTGGTAGGTTAAGTCGATTTTTTGAAAACCAGTGACACCCCTTGTTATACTACTAGTCTGTCAAACTTATTACTATAAGAGTTGCATTTTTCTAAGTGGTTGAAGAGTTGCAAGTTTCTCTGGAAAAAAAATACTGAGCTGCGCAACCTGCAAAAATTTCAATTAGACTACTAAACTTGAGTATTTAACATGTGGAGACTGGAGGTTATAGGACTTACTATTCCTCAATAGTTAAAGAAAAAAGTTCATTCCCTAAAATAACAATTTGATAATACATAACATGCTTCATATTGTGCAGAGCAAAGTAATAGTACATTCAGTTACGTTATTACACTGAATCAAGAATACTGCTAAAGGTTCATTTCAATTCGCTTCTAGAAACATCATTAAATGGTCAGATAAGGTACCTGGTATCATAGATACACTAATCTCACCAAATAACTTTTTAAACTGTTCATTATAAACAATTCTATCTGGCAAGGACTTTCTTTGTGGGTTCTCATTACTTATAAATGAATATGCACCCTTAAAATCTGCTTCATGAATATGAGGTTTTTCCAAAAATTTCTTGTAGAGCTGGACTTGGCGTTTATCTTTTGCTCCAGACATCAAGCTTCTTTCCGTTTTAATATCCACTGTCAGTTTGAAATCCCCCAACATAATCCATGGCGTTTTTTTCTTCCTGCACTCATGCAGTATTGGTTTTTATAGTAAATCTGGGCCATATCTTGGATCTCCAGGAACTCCAATAACTGTTATTCTTTCTTTTGATTTAATAAGCTCAAATTCATACCATAAATATTTGTTACCACCCGAGATATGCTCATAATCCTTATTTGTAGGCGTAGTAGGCCGGACAACCAAAGAATCCCATATGAACACCAAATCGTCGTTTTTCAAGAAATGAAATTTAGTTCCCAAGTCGGGCACTGTAGTAGCCTCTTGCAATACAATAATGTAAGCGTCTTGATTCGCCAATGTAAAGTCTATATCAACCTTTTTGTTGTTGATGTTCCACGATGCAATTCGTAATCTACTTCCACTTGCTTTTGTCGTCATTTTTTATTCTACATTTCATAAAACATAGATTAGCAAATAAAAATAATAATCTATTATCAATATAAAATAAAATTGGTACCAAAAAGAACAAAACAAAAATGACGTGATATGATTAAATGTCGTAACATGATGTAATCCGAATTTTCATCTCTAGTGAAATTCAGAGACATGCTGCAGTCTGTGGCAATAAGAATTATAATCAGAGAATTGTCAAAACAGGTAAGGGGTGGAAAAATGTGAGGACCCACAGCTGGGCGCTGACCATCTTTGTGAACCTCTGGGAACATGTATCTGACATGACATGACATACTCAGGTATTGTATGGGCAAGAGACACAGACAATTCGATATACGCTGCAGCGGCTGGTATCGAACCCGTGACCTCTCCCCTTTTGTTTCCACGAAGGGAACGTCTCTCGCGGTGAGGCTGCGGCTCGGTTGGTGAAAGGCGCTCCTTGGGAGTGTAAAAAGCCAGAGGTTCCGGGTTCGATACTCCCGTAGCGCTGCAGCGTGAAGAGGGATTAAATGGGGGCAAAGTCCCTGTGCGAATCGGCTGTACCCAGTGCTAACAATATCCAAGTATGCCAAGCATGCATGTCATGGAGGGCAACCCCATTGCAGCACACTGTGGATCCTCGCAAAAAAGACGCCTTTTTTGTGGGGACCTCTGGTAGGACCCGACCCCTGATGGGCCCATGATCCGACGACATGCCGGTATTGTATTGTGCCGGGTGCCCGGTTCGCACATAATCCTCTTCGGCTGAGCCGGCCTACGGGGTATCGAACCCGGAACCTCAGGCTCCTTTACATTCCCCAAAGGGAATCGCCTCTTACCCCGGGGGGGTGCGGGGGGATCCGTCGTACCCACGGCACGTACAATACCAAGTGCATGTCGGATCATGGGCCCATCGTGGGTCGGGTCCTACTGTAGGTCCCCCAAAAGGATTTATCCAGAGCAAAAGCTTTGAGGGTGGCGGATAGGTTAGTACAACTACAACCACAATTCAATAAGGAGTCGGGCGGGGAAAAAATAATAGATTTGAGAAGATGAAGAAACATAAGCTCATCATACATGCATGCACAGATATATAGAGGCACATAACATAGACCAAAGAAATGAAATGGTAAGAGGTCATTCAAACGTGAAAAAAAAAACTATTACCTACCAATAAACCATCTATATGGTTGATACAACCAACAAATTTTGAAACCATACTACAAATATTACTCCTAATTTAATCTTAAGTCTAAATACTACTAGTAATAGATCAAGGTACTCGTGACTTTTCAAAAAAGGAAAATGAGAATGAAGATGCTAAAAGAAAGCCAAAGATGATTAATACGATGGGGGAAGAAAGAGAAATTAGTTGCATAACTATGGTACTTTGAACAATTACTAATTGTCATCTAGCTCTCAGGAAATTAACTGCAACACAAACCTATCGAATACTCATCTGATGGCCTCCGTAATCATACCACCCGCCCCTGTAAGTTAAATATATGCTCACAAAGCTCGGAGAAAGTCAGGGTCAAAAGTACCGTAACGGCCAAATGAGTCGTTACATTGGTCGACGCGATTATGCATTCGGGCGCAAACCAGTGGCTTGCATTTGATCTTGCCATCGTGTTTCAATCAACATTGGTCGGAAGAGTAATAATTCCTTAAACTGAAAGGTTATGTTACACATAAGGAGCACGAGGAAGGAGCCTGAAAAAGAGACGTAGTAACATAAGGAGCACAAGGTAGGACCCTGAAAATGAGATGTTGTGTGTCGGGGATACGGAACTTCTCATGGTAGTGATTAGTTTATAAATGTATCTAGTCGAAGTTGCTAATACAGATTCAAATGGTGCTGGTCTACCCTTTCATTGTGCCATTGTAGCAATTCTTACTTCGATAGCTTTGTTGTATAAAACTATGTATAGGCTCAACATATACTATGGTAGATCAATAGGTTTCCTCAACGAGGAAGCTGAATGAAGCATTTTTTTTTTTTTTTTGCAGAAAATGACATAAAAAGGTTCTTGGAATTACTATCCAACTAATTGTTTTATGGAGATTCCCCCTGCCCTTTTCCAAGTTGCCTTGGTTTTAATGTCTTCGTTTTTGCTTATCACTACACGTAATTCTACTTAAATTTCTAAAATTGTAAACCACTTATTGGTTGATGCTTATTGGCTTAAGGCTATACATTTTTTTTTGGGGTCGGAAAGATAAACAAATACTCCATTAACTAAACAGTAGTACAGGGATGGTTGGCCATTGTCTGTCCGGGACCATGGGTCGCATTATACAAAAAGGTAGAGTGGCGAATACAAAACTATATATTGACTCTACACTAGTGCTAATATATAAGCGACAGCTGGTATTGAACTTTGTCTTGCTTTATCCTCTTTGGTCAACTGCTGAGACAAAACGGGGTGGTTCTTCCAAAACAGATAGTACATTCAAAAAGTCACCACTCAAAGTTGTTTATGCAGGCCCATCAGCTACGCCGTTAGTTTCCCTGTACGAGTGCACTATTGGGGATCATTCAGTGGATTGAGAAGCCACCTGCAATCACTATAGACAAATTTACATATGTGCACATACAAGTTATGTCACATATAGATAATCATTACACAAAAATAAATACATATATTGTCACAATCGTCGCATGTGAACTGGAATGGATTTAGTAAAGTCACGGTACAAGTCTTTAGGCAATAACGATTTCCCTCTTAGAACTATTGGTTTTGTCTTATTGTTATTTCCTATAGTTAGTCCAAGAGAACGGTACAATCTTCTGAACCTTCAAGTCAATATACTTATCCACAAGATCTTTAACTAACATTTTATAAGATCCCAACTCACGGTGATCTAACTTAAGCCACGATTTATCAAGCAACTCTTTTAGAAAACGGTTAGGTAATGCAGATCGTAAAACCATTTATTTCTCTTCTTCGCTTCATAAACCACCGGCCCAAACAAGAGTATAAGATGATCGTCTTGTACATCGGATTCTAGCGGCAGATCAACCAAATTTTTAATCATAGCTTTCACCCTACTCTTTTGTGGCTCTCCAAAAACTCGTTTATGTGTCCTTATCATCACCATGGTTTTCTGTAACAAATACAAAAATAATTAGTACTAACCATGTATTTATATCCACAAATGGATTATACAACACTTTACTTTGTACATAAAAAAAAATGGTATGGTTATTGAAGAATAAGATCACAAAAGTGGAACTAGTTGTTGAGATTGGTTGAAAGTTAGTTACAAAGAGGGAATCTTAGTTTGTTAGTGTAAGTGGAGCTTGGGAATGAGCTGTACACAACTGTGCCTTGTTAGTGAAGAATAAACTTGGTTTTGTGGATGGAACCTATGTAAGAAGTGCATACAAAGGTGAACTAGCAGATCAATGGGAGAGATGCAATGCAGTAGTCTTGTCATGGATAAGCAGTACTGTTGATCCACGATTAGTTACAACCAGTGTCAATGCATCAAACGACAAACGTGTTTCGGAAAATCTCAAAGAGAGGTTTGATAAATCTAACCTTACTAGGATATATCAATTATGGACAAAAGTTGCTACTCTTAGACAAGGAACAAATTTAGTGACGGATTATTTTTCAAAAATGTGTGAACACCATTATGTGATTGTGAGGAATCTAAAGCCTATGTAGAGCATCCACAACAAGCACAGAGATTGCTATTGTTCTTAATGGGGTTGAATGAGACTTTTGCTCATACGAGAAGTGATATCTTGTTTAAGACAGATGCACCAACTGTGAATCAAGCACACTCTATAGTAGTTCAAGAGGAACACCAAAGGAAATTAGGAGTAACTGATCCGAACAATAAGGCATTGACCTTGTTAGCAGGAAGAGGACAACAATATAGAGGAGGACAAAACTTTAAAAGAGCATAATTTAACCAAACAGGTCCACCTTGTGAAGAGTGTGGATGCAAGGGACATCTGACAAAAGACTGCTATAGGCTCATTGGATATCCAATTGACTTCAAAAGAAAAAAGACGACAAGCCAGACAGGATCAAACATGTACAATTAAGGAGGAGGAAATAGTTTCAAACCATATTTTAATAATCAGAATCATCACTTAGGAGGAAACAACTTTAGGTCATATGCTAATAATGTAGCTGCAGGTGATCATGGATAAGAAAACTACCTTACAGATGAGGAACATGCTCAGGTGAAGCAACTGCTGCACAACTCCAAAGGAGGAAATAAATGCATGGCAAACTTTGGAGGTAGCCTTTCATTACTGTCTAAATCTAGTGATTGTGAATAGATAGTAGACTCTGGAGCTACACATCATATAACCTCTTGCAAGGAGTTATTACATGACTTGAAAAGTTTAATGAATCAAATTAACAACACAGTATAATTGCCAACTGGAAAAAGGACACAAATAGCAAACAGATGAAACTGCTTGCTCATGGGAACTCATCAAGTGAAAAGTGTGCTTCATGTACTTGATTTCAAGTTTAACTTGCTATCAGTATCCAAGCTAACCAGGGAACTATTGTGCAGCATTAGTTTTTTCCCTGATTTTTTTGTACTGCAGGGTCTTTACAATGGCAAGGTGATGGGGATTGGTAGAGAAGCCAATGGTCTATACTTGTTGAGGGATGCAGTTCAAGCAACTATTGGTGCATCAATAAAGGATGTAGGTTCTGCTGAACTGTGGCATCTAAGACTTGGTCATCTATCAGAAAAGGGAATGCAGCACATCCACTCATTAAAGAATCATGTAGTTATTGGTAATCAACATTCCTGTCGAATCTGTCCTTTAGCTAAGCAAACTAAACTACAACTTTCTAATAGTATAACTGCATCAGACCATGCTTTCCAACTGATTCATCTGGATGTATGGGGTCCATATAGGACACAAACTCATGATAAGAAACAATATTTTGTTACAATTGGGGATGACTATAGCAGATACACTTGGCTTTGTTTGATTCAATATAAGACAGAAGTGTTGGTTGTGCTAAAAAAATTTCTTGTAATGATTAAAACATAATTTGATGCCAAAGTTCAAACCATGAGAACTGATAATGGAACAAAGTTCCTTAGCTCTCAATGCAAGGAATTGTTCACTTCTCTTGTTATCATTCATCAGAGAAGTTGTTCATACACACCTCAACAGAATGGGGGTGGTAGAAAGGAAATATAGGCATATCCTAGAAGTAGCTAGGGCCTTGATATTTCAAGGATCCATTCCTATTAAATTTTGGGGAGAGTGTGTTAGAACTGCTGGATAGCTCATAAATAAGTTGCCTACTGCTGTGTTGAAAGGCAAATCACCATATGAATTACTATATAGCAAAGTAGCAAAGATAGACCATTTGAGAGTTTTCGAATACTTGGTGTTTGCCTCAGTGTTTCCTAGATCAGACAAATTTGCACCAAGAGCAAAAAAAGCTGTTTTAATGGGGTATTCAAAAACACAGAAAGGTTATAGGTTATTTGACCTTCAAACCAAGTCCTTCTTTGTCAGCAGAGATGTAACATTTAGAGAGTCTGAATTTCCTTTCAAACTTGATCCTATTGAAACTGATAATATATTCCTTCCTATCACACCTGACATTCCTGCCAATACACCACAAACACCTCTCCACCTTGCCCCTTCTAACCTTGATTAGATTGACAACTCTATTGCTGCTGACTTATCTAGTGCTGCAAACTCACATCCTACCCCATCCACTAAAGATGAGTTGGATCAGGAGATTGACTTACCTAATGCACCTGCACCTATCACAATAGTGATTGAGGACAATACAATTCCTGCTATCTCAGAACCACCTCCCGATGTCACTGAACCAACTATACCAAATCTTGTAGAGTCTGCACCACCTCTTCTATATCCTTTGCCAAATCCTAGAAAAACATCAAGAGTTACCAAATCTCCAGTGTGGCATAATGACTATGTCACAACCAAAAACACTAACCCAAAATGCTCTTATCTTATGGCACATAGTATATCCTATGCGCAGTTTATCCCATGCTTGCCAAGCTTATTTGAGTGCTGTTTCTTCCACCATAGAGCCTAGTAGTTTTAATGAAGCTTCTCAACATCAACATTAGATTGATGCCATGAAAGCTGAAGTGGATGCCCTAGAATAGAATCATACTTGCGAGATAGTGAACTTATCACCTGGTAAGAAGGCAATTGGCTCAAAATGGGTATATAAGGTTAAATACAAAGCAAATGGTGATGTTGAAAGATATAATGCAAGGTTAGTTTCCAAAGGGTATAATTAACAAGAAGGACTTGACTATCATGATACATTCTCTTTGATGCATCTAAGATGGTTCTTGTGAGGACCGTTATTGCGGTTGCTACCTCACACTCTCGGCCCTTGTACCAAATGGATGTGAACAATGCTTTTCTTTAAGGAGATTTGGAAGAAGAAGTGTATATGCAATTTCCTCAGGGATTCCAGAGGCAGGGGGAGTATGTATGCAAACTGACTAAGTCACTCTATGGTTTGAAACAAGCATCAAGGCAATGGAACCTTAAACTCGCGAGCTAATCGCCTGGCCGGCTATTCTCGGCGTGCATATGATCATTCCTTGTTTACCAAGAAGGAAGGGACGAAGATTGCAATCATCCTAGTGTATGTGGATGATCAACTCATCACTGGAAACAATAGCAGACTATTAATGGAGGCAAAGGACTCCCTGAATCAAAACTTCAAAATGAAGGATCTTGGAGACCTCAAGTATTCTCTTGGCATTGAGGTGCTCAGGTCCAACCATGGAATCTTACTTAATCAAAGGGAATGTGCACTTGAATTAATTTCAAATGCTGCACTAAGTGGATCTAAACCAGTCAACACTCCCCTAGAAGTTAATGTGAAACTGACAACTGTTGCTTATGATGAACATGGACGCAAGACTGATGATCCTTTGTACTCAGACACTACTGCATATCAAAGACTTATTGGGAGATTACCGTATTCGACCATCACAAGGCCTGATATTAGATTTTCAATACATGTGTTGAGCCAATTCATGCAACAACCAAAATTGTCACATTGGAAAACTGCTTTGAGACTAGTCAAGTACATCAAAGGGTCACCAGGATTGGGAATTCTATTGTCAAGCAAATCAAACACATAGTTAATAGCTTATTGTGACTCAGATTGGGCATCATGTCCTAACATAAGAAGATCAGTCACAGGATATATGATCAAATTAAGTGATTCACTAATCTCTTAGAAATCAAAGAAGCGACAACAGTCGGTCGAAGTTTAGCAAGAGAATAACAAGGATGACGTGTGCAGCTTCGTGTTGTTTTGGATCTGGTGAGTACCGAGGAGCTGAATCGAAGCAAAGGACGACACCGTTACTAATCGCATCACAGAGCAAAGCAGCAATTCAATTTCCTGCTAATCTTATTTTTCATGAGAGAACCAAGCATATAGACATAGATTGTCATTTTGTCAGAGAAAAAAAATCAAGAGTGGAATCATTCAACCTACCTATGTCAACACCAAGGTTCAACTTGCAGACTTACTTACAAAAGGGATTGGAACTACTTACCACTATCTTCTCCTGTCCAAGCTAGCTGTGTTAGATGTCTTCTCACCCTCTAGCTTGAGGGGGAGTATTGAAGAATGAGATCACAAAAGTGGAACTAGTAGTTGAGATTAGTTGAAAGTTAGTTACAAAGAGGGAATCTTAGTTTGCTAGAATAAGTGGAGCTCGAGTATAAGTTGTACACAGCTGTGCATATATGAGTAGAGTTAGTTAGTATTAGTTGTGTATAAAAAGATCTATGTAGTCACATGTTATACTTTGAGATGAAATAATATATTCCCTCTCCTATCTTCAATTCAGTTTCTATTTTCCTCCATTAATGAATATGAATTTCTAATGCAACAATGAACCTAAGGTTCAGTACTAGTTAGAAACTATAGTGTGTTCAATGCACTACTTTTCAGGTTTAAGGAAATACTTGATTACAATCTGTTCTCACAGTTTATCCCAAAAGAGTATGAAATTCTCATTCAAACACTCCACTAACTTTTCTGGAAGAAAGTTAGTGGACAAGTATTTTAATTGGCACCAAAAAGAACAAAATAAAAATGACGCGATATGATTATATGTTGTAACATGATGTAATTTTAACAGACATATCAACAACAGGAAAAAGGCTAGACTAGCTCAGAGTTTTCATCTCTGAAATTCAGAGACATCTTTGCAATCTGTGGCAATAATAATTATAATCAGAGAATTGTAAAAATAGGTAAGGGGTGAAAAAAGAGAATTTATTCAGGCAACAAAAGCTTCAAAAGGGGTGGCAGATAGGTTAGTACAACTACAACCACAATTCAATAAGGAGTCAAAGCAAGAAAAAGTAATAGATTTGAGAAGATGAAGAAACAAAAGCACATCATACATACATGCACAGATGATAGATATATAAAGGCACATAACATAGACCAAAAAAATGAAGCGGTAAGAAGTCATTCAAACGTGAAAAACAAACTATTACCTACCAATAAACCAATGGTTGATACAACCAACAAATTTTGAAACCATACTACAAATATTATTCCTAATTTAATCTTATGTCTAAATACTACCTAGTAATGGATCAAGGTACTCATGACTTTTAAAAAAAAAAGAAAGGAAAATGAAAAAGAAGATGCTAAAAGAAAGAGAAAAGAGATTAAGACGATGGGAAAAAAGAGAAATTAGTAGCATAACAATGGTACTTGGAACAATTACTAGTTGTCATCTAGCTCTCAGGAAATTAACTGCAACAAATCTTGAGCTACAACAATAAAATCTCTATGGAACATGCTATAAATGGTTCTCTACTACATGTAACTCAAGCTAGGGGGAAAAGAGAGTTTTCTCTTTGTTCTACTCAAGAAAAAAAAAAAAAGAAAAGCTCTGGTTTCAGAAGTTGGAAAAGAGGGTTGGGGTAGCTAGAGGTAGGCGCAAATGTGGTGTGTATAGATATTCGTGATTCATCCTATTGATTAAAGGTTGTCATAATTGAAAAAATGGACTCTAGCCTAGTAATAGTGTGAATCAACTTGTTTGTTGCAACCTAAAATATACAAGATATTTCTTTTAACTTGTGGACAAAATTTCTACTATATAGAAGAGTGAAAGTTAGGATGACCAAGGGTATAATTGACATTTCACACTACACTCAACATAATTCTAGAAGCATTTCTCTACCCTCTTGTTCGTTGGACAGACGCAACAAGAAAACCTCCCTCTTTCAGTCTTATTTTCTTTGCACTTTCAATTACAAATCTTTGAGTTCTCCTCATCCTCTCAGTTGGGTCTTCCAGGAAAAGTTTTCTCTCAATTTTTTTTAATTTAATCTTCTTTCATTTCTTTTCAAATTTCTCAACATAGGGAACAGGGTATAGTTTCAGAAGTTTTGTTATGGGTGAATATAGTTGTGATTTTGGGTTAGATAACGATGGACAGATAGGTTATAATAGTAATTTCATTTGCATTATACTAATAGACTTCCTTTTGACTTTCGAAAAATGTCCCTTCAAATTCTGTTAATGCCCAATTTGATTGCTTCAACTTTTCGTTTTCCATTGATTAAAAAAGTAACTTTCCATTTACTCTTCTCTATTACTGTCTTTCATAGAACTTTAACTGCTATATATTGACTGAAAATATTACTACTAATAATTAGAGATGAACATGTCTTTGGAATATTCCTCTTCTCAGTATCACATTACTTTTTCTTAATGCATTGCATTTTAATTGGTGTTACTTCAGTATACTTCGACTAAAGGGAAGTCATCTTGGTTGACTGAATTTTAAGTTTCTTAACTTTTTCTTTTGCTATGTCTAGGTTAATTTGGAGTCATAATGGTGTATTGGTCTATAGTGCTGCATTTGATGCTTTCTGAAAAGGAATAGATTTGATTGTGCCCAAAATATAAATGAGACGTTAGTTAACACTGGACTTTGAGCTCCGCTTTTTTCGAGTTCGTTTCTACTATTGTTGGCTTACTTTATTCAGGAAGGTAATTTGCTCTAATTATTGTTATATTTTACTTTTGTTTAGTGTATATATGTGATTAAGTTTATTATTTTTGTAATTTACTGTTGGAGATTCTTATGAGAGTTATGAGTTCTAAAGGTGAGATTCATAAAAGTGTGCATATTTGTGTACGAACTTCAAATTTTGCATGTGTTATTGTCCTGTAGATGGAAGAGTAATTATTTTTATGTATCATAATGTAACTGTTAGAGTACATTGCATAAACTATTTGTTATTTGGTTTAAAGTAAAGAAAAAAGGGATTTCGTAAGGGTCTTTTGCAGTATAGTACAAACTGGAGAGAACAATGCAGTGCCAATTGCAGTGAGAGGGGGATGATTTGAAGATAAAGGTATTTAGGCATTGGGATCACATAATAATCATTATAAGTTGTTTGCACCGTTCATTTCTTCTTACAAAGTCATGCTTGATTCTGCAAACTATATCACATAATAACTAGATTACTTGTACATTTATTTGGCTTATGTGACAAGCTGATTTTCTGCGCTCTTTTGCATTGACCTTGATGGATCCCGTTAAACAAAATCATATTAGCTGAATCGTCCACCTTGATTGCTGAGTTAGTTGTTGGTTTTTGTCTTAGAAAAGTTATATTGAAAAAAATCTGAAAATAGATGTATTGATACCGAAATAATTGGAAATTTATGAATGGACTGAAAATGTCTTATCAGTCTTTGGTTCAATAGCTCTGTTATGGTACTTACTTCGTAATGGAATGGTATAAGCTTTAACTTCTTTTCGTTTCTTACGAACCTTCACATAGCAATGTACTTTTGTCAAACATTTCAACTTTCTTCGCTACATTAAAGTGTTCTATAGTAAGAGGTGGTGCTTTTTAATGCCTCTCTCTTACTATATTCTCCATCTAAATACCAGTGATTCACTTGATGACAAGAGGGGGTTGCTCAGGTGGTAAGCACCCTACCCTAAGGTTGTGGGGTCGAGTCACCGCGATAGCAAAAACGTGGGAGCTCCTAGGGTGGGGTAAAAAAACAAATTTGCTTGTAAAAAAAAAAAATTAAAAAAAAAAAAAAAAAAAACACAACAAAAACCAGTGATTCATCCGGCTTTGATATCATGTCTTCCCAACTGATTTTTCAAACCAAAAGATCAAAAAATTGTCTATTCTGTTAATACTTCTTGGAGAATCCCTCACTTTTCTTTCATTGACACTACTAAAAAAACAGGTTTTACCGACCTCAAAAAAATGGCTATTTCGACCTCATGAAGGTCGGTTTTGTAAAAAACCGACCTCAAAATCGGGTCGGAAAACAAGTGGGTCGGAATTATTACCGACCTCATGAGGTCGCAAAATACCGACCTCATGAGGTCGGTAAAGTTTTTTTAGCCTGGTATTAATTAAATAAAATACCGACCTCATTAGGTCGGTAAATTATATTAATAATATAATGATATGAGTTTACCGACCTCCTGAGGTCGGTAATTTATATGAATATATGATATATTTTGCATAAAACCGACCTCATGAGGTCGGTAATTTGCAATTTCTGGGAACATTATGCTAAAACCGATACGAAGGTCGGGAATTTATTTCGAGAATATTTTACGGAAAACCGACCTCGTGAGGTCGGTAATTTGCCATATGTTGGATAATTTTGCGAGTAAAAAACCGACCTCGCGAGGTCGGTAATTTGCAATTTCGGAAAAAAAATCGAAAACCGACCTCACGAGGTCGCATTTCGCAAAAAAAAAATTGTAGCACCTAGCTATTACTCCACCGCCTCCGCGTCAAGATGAAAATAATTTTACTTTCAACTAAAACGAGCCCAAATAGCCGCCAACAATACACCAAACTACTATAAATACATAAAACAATAAGCTACTATTACAACACACTAGATGGCCCACGGCGTATGGCCGACATCATTGTTTGTATTATTTGTGCAATTATTACAGAATACTAAAAGGATCATAACACCAAGAAAATAATTCTACGTGTTTCAAGTTTTAACACTTCATAATATTTACGCGCACTAAGCAACAAAAGTATACAATATTGTGAAATCCTACATTCTTCATTTTCAATGAGGAAATCTGTTTACATAATGGAAAAAAGAAGCACCATGCCTTTTGAAATTTGACCACTCCATAAAGCTTTGTTGTCATAACTCATAAGCCTTTTTTCCCAAGTTGTCAAAGATATTAGAACCTGCCATTAGAAACCATAGGGATGAGTACTCGTCTACCAAAATAAAAGAAAGAATTTGGTAAGCGTAAGAAATGAGGTGGATACAATGTGAAGCAGATGCAAGTAAAATGTTTGTGTCCTGTTAAGGTAAAGAGAAATACTACGATGCGACTATAAAATAAATAGCTCTTGGAACTATAAGTTGGTAGAAGGAACCCATGGGTGCAAGTTGGCATAACTTTGAGTCTTCTCTGTTACCCATGCATCAAGCAGCAATCAATGAAACAACAAGCTATATTGAGTGAGGAATGACAGTTTGTTACTTGAAAGCCCTTCTAAGGCTACCTAGCACTTTAGTAAAAAACTAAGTAAGAAAACAACTTCACATCATTTGTGAGATTTTGCTTTGCAAGTATATTCAGATGATGACAAAGGACTATAAAGGAAAAAATCAACTTTTATTCTATTATATTCTGCTCAACATAGTAGGCAAAAATCATGAGATGATAGTACTTGTTTATCAATGACAAGATAGTTGGTACATACCTAAATTTCTTTCATAAGAATTTTGCTACTTCCTCTTGTTTATTGAATTCTAAATCTGATGCCTTCAAACACCCCACATAAATAATCTCCAAATCTAGTCTTTCAGCTGCAAAATTAGTGTATGTGAAGCATATTTGTCCCATTCAAAAGACCACTTTTTTCCTCCTTATCCCTAAGCCTTCAGTTGATACTAATTTGCTACAATGATCATCCTACTTTCATTATAATAATTAGAGTAATCCGATCAACACCACAACCGTCATCAATAATTCATCATACACCACAGATGTGGTATCTTGAAAGTGTGATTTTTCATAAGATTGGAAGGAGAAACATCCAGCATAAACATTAGATATTTAACATCGCAACAAAGGATAGTTTTTTCTTACATGGCAAGCAAAATGGCACTAACAAAAAGAGCAGAGAAAGCAACTCAACTTACATTGCAATCAACCTAGCTCAAGTCAAATTTCAAAAACCTCATCAGACAGAGGATGGTATTAAACTGTACACCTTTTCACCATTCCAAATGATATTAAAGGTAGTTGTTGGTTTTAAATATTTCGAAATGTACAGTGGAAGGGCTCTTATAAACATAATAATTAATTTGTTTGAACAGATCAACCAACTCAGACATAGTAGTTTCAACATCAAAATGACACTAAAATCTTGAGTGTGCATGCATTGGAATTTCTGCTGTCAGAGAATAGTAGGTAAAATAAGTAGCATGTGAGGACACAAAAGTATAATCCTTTGACGCGAAAAATGAAAATAAACACTCTCTTCCTCAAGGAAAATCTCCATTTTCATAAAGAAATGTCAATGTCAACACAGTACTTAAAAATCTGAATTATACCTTCTCATTGCTTTAATCTTTTGCTTTTCATTCTCTTCCATTGGCAGTAACATCCTGGAACCTATCATTTAGACCACATGTATTACCATGTTTAAAAAAATGTGATTTCTCTAATAGATTAAATTTTAAATTAGATGATCGATTCGCAGTTAAACATTACGTACTTACCTAAGAGATTACTACAAGTAATTGACCATATATAATAAGTGGAGCTAGTTATCTGAAAATAAGACAGACACTCTGCCACATATATCAAGTAAAATTTCACTAATACTACTGTAAAATTTCTTTACACTGCCGGTGTATATAGTTACACGAAGATGAGCAATGACCATATATAAATGATGGGAAGTTGAACGACATACCATATTATAAGGTAGCAAAAGGCACAAAGCTAAAGCCATGAGGCAATAGAGGGCAGAGACAATGAGGACTGAGCAAACAATTCCAACAGGTAGAGTCTTGGAAGGGTTTCTTATTTCTTCAGCCATGGTGGACACTGTATCATATCCAATATAACTGAAGTAAACTATGGCTGCTCCATCAAGAATCCCGCTTACACCATAAGGAGCTATCCCTCCTGGCTTTACTAAGTTTTCAACTTTTCCATTGCAAAAGCCAGCAATTATTATCAATCCAAAGAAAACCACATGGAAGGCTGTCATTATCAGGTTCAACATTGAGCTTTCCTTAGTGCTGCAAAATCCCAAAAAATATACACCACTCATATCACTATCAAACACCACTAAAAGTTAAATTATTAGTATATACAATATATCAGACCTCTCTATAACAACCATTCTCTGTAACGTCATTTTATTATAACAGCCAAGTCTTTTAATGTCATGTTATAACAGCATTTGGCTATAGCAGCCAAAAACTATCCGATGCCGTTATAAAGAGGTTTAACTATAGCACAAAATAAACATACCTATGACACAAGCAAATAGTAAGGACAACCATAAAACTAAAGTAAAAAACCAAAAATTCAAGTTTTGGTCTACTTACTTAGGTGAAATGTGAAAGAATCTTGGACACTACATAAGCCAAAAAGGCCATCATGTTAAGATGTCAATCATCACATTAATAAGCAGAACAATTAACTTAAAAGGCCAGTAAATCAAACAACCATTTATTTTAGGTAAACTTGTCCATCCACAATATAGACATCATCATAACTTCAAAATTCACCAACCATAAAACTAAAGTAAAAAAGCAGAATTCAAGTTTTGGCCTACTTACTTAAGTGAAATGTGAAAAAACCTTGGAGACAACATAAGCTAAAAAAGGCCAGTAAATCAAACAACCCTTTGTTTATTATCAACTTACCCTTCCACATTGCTCATATAAGCATCAGAAAGTTAAAAATCCACCAACCATAAAACTAAAATAAAAAAGAAAAATTCAAGTTTTAGTCTACTTACTTATTTCCCTTGATTTTAAACCAAGTTTCAGCACAATGCTTATGTGCAGCAGCCAAATCATCTTTACAAGAACATCCCAATTCAATAGCAACACCAGACTCAACTCCAATATCCACCAAACTCAAGTGACAAATTCTACAATCTCTTTCAACAATTTCCCCTAAATGCACCTTATTACTTTCATCATCACCATTTTCTATATCAACTGAACCATCAGACTTACTGCCACGTGTATAGCTATAATCATCTTTATTTTTAGAACCAAACTGAGAATAACAAGAACCCACCTCAGACCTGTTGGAAATTGGAAAATCTATTCAGCAAAGACCTGTTTAATTCAATGTTCAAAACCAAAATCAGCAGTTGCCCTAATTAGCAATTAAAGCTTCAGTTGAGATAGATTTCTATTTCAAAAAGTTAACCTTTTATTTCTTCAATTCTTGGTCAATAAACAATTCATAGAGTTCCACATATTTCAGATGCCATTTTCCAGAATATGACGAGGTCATTCTTGTTGGCTACTGTTTTTCTCTCTATTTTTGCGATATCAATCAAAGTATTTGAAGAAAAGCGAATGATACTTTTACAATCAGGAATATTATATGCAACAAATTTCTGTCCAAAATAGTCAAATAACATGTAGAAAAATGTAAGAAAAAAGTCATCCCATGCTAAAGAAATAGTTACAAGACCCAATCTCTACAAGACTCAATCTCCAACTGTAGAAACCAAAACAAGCTTGATAATTACACCTCTCTTTGAACAAGTTTGAAAATTTACTCAAATTAATAATAGACAAACAAGAAAAAGTAATATTGTCAATTCCACAACTAGCAATACTGAGGAATTCCATATAACTCTAATTCTAAGTATAGGAATTCACTTTGTAAAT
The DNA here is from genome assembly GCF_029784015.1 of Lycium ferocissimum. NCBI lineage: Eukaryota > Viridiplantae > Streptophyta > Magnoliopsida > Solanales > Solanaceae > Lycium > Lycium ferocissimum. The sequence goes on from NC_081347.1 coordinate 8,777,458, forward strand.
CAGAAACAATATATATTACGCAAACTCTTTTTTCAATGTCATTTCTTAGCCAAGAAAAGAAAGAAAGCATACCTCCTATGGTTCGCCGTCGACGGCGAGGGAAACGACGGGACTGGGTAGGGGCGTCGGCGACGACGGTGACTGGCAGGAATGCTGGCGACGTCGACGGCGTTATTAGGTTAGGGTTAGAGAGAGAGAGGGGAAGAGAAAAGGTGAGAGGAAAGAGAGAGAAATGTTTATTTGGGTAATCTGGGCGTTTTAATTTTATGCTAATTATACCGACCTCACGAGGTCGGTATATTTAATAATTTTATTTTTAATTTAAAAGAATACCCGATCTCAGGATTCTTTTTAAATTAAAAATAAAATTATAATATTTAAGATCAAATTAATTTCCGATCTAGCCGAGGTCGAAAAATTATTTTTTTAAATTTTGGTATACTATTACCGACTACGAGGTCGGTTTATTTTAAAAAAATTGAAAAATAAATATTATGAATTTACCGACCTCATGAGGTCAAGTTTTTTTCCGACCTCAAATGAGGCTTTTTGGCGCTCTTAAATCTGTTTTTTTAGTAGTGTGAGGTTTCTTCCATGCTATCAAAATGAGCATTTGTTCTTAGTATGCTAGATCATTTGTACTCATTTAGTTTATTATCGATAGGCAGACACCGAGGTGTGACTTGAGACAGACTTTTTTCAAGCCGATTACATCGCTTATATGGATAAGCGTTATCTTTTTTTTTTTTTTTTTTTTTCTTCCTCATGTTTTAGTTCCAAAAGTAGTGGTTCAAGACATTCTCGCAGAACATGCAATGTTAATAAATCCCAAACAATACAAAGCAGAAGAATATAAATCTCAAAATTAAATTTTACTTAATAGTTTCTCCATGAAAATCCTTGGAAAGTGGAATAACGAGTATACGACTTTTCTAATTTTTGTTTCCAAATAGTTGCCTTGTAAATTCTTCAACTACATGTTTGGAGACTTGTGAGACAATCATTTTATTGTGCATTTTGCTATATCAAATGTCTGAACAGTAAACTTATAATGACTTGTCCCTTGTGAAAGTAGTAGCAGTAGTTTTCAATGAGATTTACCCTGATGGACACGATTGTAAAAGAGACTCTGAAGTCTGACCATTTAAATATGGCTTGTGCGAAGGTAAATTAGAAAATACGGAAAAGGCTCATAAATACCTCTAACCTATGGGAAAAGACTCATAAATACCCTCCTTCCACCTTTGGGTATAAAAATACCCTTAAGGTTTGTTTTTGACTCAAAAATACCCCTCAAACTAACAGAAAAAATTTGACTGTTTAAAAAGACATGTGTCATTTTCTAATTGGTGCCACGTTTTAATTCAAAATAATTAAAATCCACCCAAATTTTAAAATCCAAACCTGTACTGACCGACCCGTTTCACTTTGTAGAACACCGATAAAACAAATTTCAAAGACTCAATGCCTCTACATTCCATTATCTTCACTGTACCCCACCTAAACAAGCAAGAAATCGAAGCATAATTCTCGTAAAATATAATTATCACGAATTTCAACTCTTCAATTGCTTTCAAATGCTCCTTCCGGAATTGATTTTCCTTTCTTTAGACTACGATCATCTTTAAAAGTGGTGATTTCTTTTTCTTTTTCCAAAGCTTTGCAACAGATTATCAACGCACGGTGGACCTACATTTGTCTCGTCAAGCTTATATGTGCATCACAACCGAGGTGTTTGGGATAAAGTGGGGATGACGATGAAGAAAAAGATGCCATTTGTTGGTTTGATAGTTGAAAAGTGAAAACTCACCGGAAAATCAAGAAATGTAGAGTCACCTAGGTCCTACTAATGTCCCGCTTCTGTTATAAGTTGGAGGTGAAAACGGGTCGGCCAGTACGGGTTTGGGTTTTAAAATTTGGGCGGATTTTAATTATTTTGAATTCGCACCAATTAGAAAATGACACGTGTTTTTTTGAACAGTCAAATTTTTTCTATTAGTTTGAGGGGTATTTTTGAGCCAAAAACAAAGACCCAAAGGTGGAAGGAGGGTAGTTATGAGCCTTTTCCCATAGGTTAGGGGTATTTATGAGCCTTTTCCGTAGAAAATATTAAGTAAGGGTCCAACATTCTAAAAATCACTTAATCCAATATGAAATTTTCTCAGGCACGTTTTCTTCTTTGCTACTATTAAATTAGTGAACTTTTTTTGTTTTGTTTCGCTTTCGTTGTGCACACTACTACTATTCATGTCTCTAAGTTCTGATGCTATCTTTTGTAGATCACAGATGCTTGAACAACTCATATATTTATCCAATATATGCTGGTTGTAACTTCATATATTTATGCGAACAAAACCAAGATAAAAAAAAAAAAAAAAAAAAAGTAACTCCATGAGCTGAACATTTCTCGAATATATGCATTTAATGTAAAATTGAGTGTGAGGTATTAACATTCCCGCTGGTGGTCAGATATGGTTCGAGACTTCAGTGGTCAATATAGCTCGTATTCACATGATATACTTGGCGTTTAATCAAGAAAAGAGCGTGGTCTATTGCTTGTAGAGTTCAAGATGCGTGGCGGTTAACAAGTATGTTTGTATTACATCATTTAAATAATTTTTAGATGCTTATTTAATTTGATTTTGCTTTTCCTTCGTTGCTCTTTACATGCCAAATAATTGGTTTGTTTAAGGTTTTGATTTCGCAGATAATATTAAGGAACGTGTAAACTTTCGCCTTGGCCAATTGAGATCAAGATAGCCGATTAAACAAATGCCTAAGTGAAGAGGGTCGATCTCCTCAGCTAATGATAGAATAAATTTGCCAAACTGTTGATATCAGAGACAGGGGAAGGCAACATATAAGAAGAGCATCTGTAGTTTTGTTGCTATACCTAATCCTTCTTTTTAAATTTGTTAGGTAATTGTAATTTTAATACCAAGCTAAAGAATGCAAATTCTACACGCTCATAAGATTCATTTCTTGCAACTCAACAATCGTAAAATTTTCTTTTTCAAATTCTCCTTTTATATCCGTTGTATGTAATGCTTTTTTTAAAAAAAAAAAAAATTTGCTATTTTATATAGTCTTCCTTTTTATGCGTGCACTTATCGTTCATTTTTTTGCACGGATTCCCTTCAAAGGCGCTGGTCTTTAATTTTTGCCCTTCGTCTAAAAAAGTGATCGAAAATACCCCGAGGCTTCCTGCACAAGTTAAGTCAAAAAAAAAAAAAAAAAATCGCAACGCAAGGTTCCGCGAAAGTTTTATATAGTTATGTTGTAGTTCCAAGTTAGGCCTTATAAAGCATAAACTCTGTAGTTCTAAGTTATGCCTAAGGCAAAAGTTATGCCGGACGAGGGGTATATAGAAACTATGCCTTGCCTTACGATTTTTTTTTTTTTTTTACTCGCCGAGATTCTGGCGTGGGTTAGCGCTCTTGCGTCCCAACTTTTGCCCGAATAGGCTTAATTTTATACGAAATTTATCTCGGCGGTAAATTTATTTTTTATACACTCGCCGGCATTTGAACCCGTAATCTCAGTGGGTATTTTTGGCCGCTTAACGTACCGAAGCACAAATACTAAAGACCAGCAATTTGAGGACAAAAAAAATTAAAGGCCATCCCTGAATAAGGCATTTAGGCAATGATCCCTTATCGTTCAGCCAAAGCCCAAACAACTCGGGTATGTATAGTTGAGCCCATCTGATCAAATTTGTTTTTCTTCTTTATTATTTGAAATAAACCATGCTGGGGCAGTACGAACATTTAGAGAAAATAAACAAAAGAAAAAAAGTAGAAATCGAATGGATCCATATGTAGATGAAACATCTAATTGAAATGTGCAAAATTTGACATTAAGGTTAAAGTTAAAATAACGAGAAAACTATGAGCCTATATTTCAAGGGCTTAAAAACGCTTTTTAGCTTATAAGCAAAAAAAAAAAAAAAAAAAGTAGAAAGCAACTTATTTATTTTCAGCTATAAACTGCTTTTTTTATAAGCTGCTTTTTTAAGTTGGCAAAGTTTCCAAAGCTAACTTATTTTTTAGGCATATTTTAAGCACAAAATGACTTATACACTGGCCAGCCAAACACTCAAAAAAGCTAAAAATAACTGATAAGCTGTTTTCAGCAACTTATAAGCTAAGCCAAACGGGCTCTATGTTGGTGTCTAGATTTCTCAATGTTTCACTCGAGGGAGTTTCAGGAAAGGGTTAGTGGTGGAATTAATAACAAGAAATTAAAAACGTCAAAGAATCTAATTGTTCAAAATTTAATATATAAGTACGCAAAATATTTTTGTAACTATATATTAACTAGTTAAACACATGCCCCCTGTGGCCTCCAAGCAATTTCAAGATTGAAGTTCATGGATACGAATTTGGGATCATTTATTTCTGATGCATATCTAAAATTTAAATTCAATGGGTTTAACTTTAAAAAAAATTAGAACTGAATTTATTATATTATACTGTTAAGATTATGAGCTCATATCTAATAGTTGGTGAGATTTTCATATTTTTTTACATATACATCAATATTTTGTCGAAAATTGTGGATTGATCTTATACCCATAGCCAAAAGGCTATATCCGTTTTGGATTCTACCACAGAGGGATCTAAGGTTTCTAAAACATGGGTGCACCATTACAGAAAGGAGGACAAAAAGTATTACTACTCCCTCTATCCCAATTTATTGATACACTTTCCTTTTTAGTCTGTCCCAAAAAGAATGATACATGTCTTTATTTGACAATAATTTAACTTTAAACTTTACTTTTTATGCTTAACGATATGAGTTATAACCACACAAATATCTTTGATTTGTTTTAGACCACAATATTCAAAAGTCTTCCTTTATTTCTAAAACTCCATGTCTACTCAAACTATATCACATAAATCGGGGACGAGGAGTATATAGTATGGAATCAATCAAGCTTTTTACATTGGGTAAATAACTCAACACTCAACCAAGTCCCACCATTTAGTCTTTTTTTACTTAATATCCAACTAATTAATAAGTGCACCATTCAACCTTTTTCAAACGGGGTGCAATAGATAATATTGATAAATTCTAGAAAATATGTACATAAGTCGATTCAAGAAACTTATATTTGATTTATGAGGTTCAAAATATATACTCCTCCCAATTTATGTGATACACTTTTTTAGTCCGTCCCAAAAAGGTTGATATAGACTTTACATTGGCGAATCGACGCTCACGTTATGATTGTCTTGATTGTCCATCCCAAGTCAGCACGGTAGTTGCCTCTTGCAATACAATAATGTGAGTGTCTTGATTCGCCAACATAAAGTCTATATCAACCTTTTTCTTGTTGATATTCCACGATACAATTCGTAATCAACTTCCTCTTTCTTTTGTCGTCATTTTCTATTTTAGACTTCATAAAACATAGATTAGCAAATAAAAATAATAATCTACTAACAATATAAACAAAAATTGGTACCAAAAAGAACAAAACAAAAATGACGTGACATGATTAAATGTCTTAACATGATGTAATTAGAATTTTCTAAAACTTAGGTGAAATTCCGGTAGACATCTTACACCAGGCCAAGTAAGAATTATCATCAGAGAATTGTCAAAATAGGTAAGTGGTCGAAAAGAGGATTTATCCGGGCAGCAAAAGCTTCAAAAGGGGTGATCACGCAGATAGGTTAGTACATACAACCACAATTCAATAAGGAGTCAAAGGTGAAAAAGTAATAGATTTGAGAAGACGAAGAAACATAAGCTTATCATACATGCATTTACGTATATATAGAGGCACATACCATAGACCAAAGAAATGAAATGGTAAGAGGTCATTCAAACGTGAAAAACAAACTATTACCTACCGATAAACCATCTATAAGGTTGATACAACAACAAATTTTGAAAGCATACTACAAATATTACTCCTAATTTAATCTTATGACTAAATACTACCTAGTAATGGATCAAGGTACTCATGACTTTTAAAAAAAGGAAAATGAGAAAGAAGATGCTAAAAGAAAGCCAAAAAAGATTAAGACGATGGGGGAAAAAAGAGAAATTAGTAGCATAAAAAATGGTACTTTGAACAATTACCTGTTGTCATCGAGCTCTCAGAAATGAATCGCAACAAATGTTGAGCTACGACAATAAAATCTATATAGAACATGCTACAAATGGCTCTCTACTACATGTAATTTTCAAGCTAGGGGAAAGGAGAGTTTTTCTCTGTGTTCTACTTTAAAAAAAGCTCCGGTTTCCATAAGTTGGCAAAGAGAGTTTGGGGTAGCTAGAGGTAGGCGCAATGTGGTGTGTATATATATTCGTGATTCATCCCAATGAATTAAGTAATTTTGGTTCAAGTTTTCTTTATGTATTAAAAGTTTACTCCTCGTTAAATAAGTATAAATTACTCCCTTAGTCCCAATTTATGTGATATAGTTTGACCGGGCACGGAGTTTAAAAATAAAGGAAGACTTTTGAATCTTGTGGTCTGAAACAAATCAAATATTTGTGTGGTTATAACTCATCTCGTTAAGCGTAAAAAGTAAAGTTTAAAGTTGAATTGTTGCCAAATAAAGAAATGTATCATTCTTTGGATGGACTAAAAAGGCGAGCGTATCACATAAATCGTACGTATGCAGGGAGTATATATTTTGAACTCAAGTAAATCAAATATAAGTTTTCTTGAATCGACTAATGTACATATTTTCTAGAATTTATCAATATTATCTACCGCACCCCATGCCGCAACAGCTGAATGCAGCGCACTTATTAATTACTGGATATTAAGTTAAAAAAGGCTAAAATGGTGGGACTTGCTGAGTATTGAGTTATTTACCCAAAGTAAAATAGATTGATTCCCACATACTATATACTCCCTCCGTCCCGCCTTACATATATAGCTTTAAGAGGGGCACTAAATTTAAGAAATGAAGGAAGACTTTTTGAATCTTGTGGTCTAAAACAAATCAAAGATATTTGTGTGGTTATAATTCATATCGTTAAGCGTAAAAAGTAACGTTTAAAGTTAAATTATTGTCAACAAAACATACGTATCATTCTTTGGGATGCATTGAAAAAGAAAGCGCGTATCAATAAATTGGGACAGAGGGAGTAGTAATACTTTTTATTCTCCTTTTATACCCGCGCACCCATTTTTTTTTTTTAAACCTCAGATCCCCCCTCTACCGGGGTAGAACTAAAGACGGATATAGCCTTTTGGCTATGGGTATAGGATCAATCCACAATTTTCGACAAAATATTGATGTATATGTAAAAAAAAATATGGAAATCTCACCAATTATTAGATATGAGCTCACAATCTTAACAGTATAATATAATAAATTCAGTTCTAATTTTTTTTTAAAGTTAAGCCCATTGAATTTAATTTTTAGATATGCATCAGAAATAAATGATCCCAAATTCGTATCCATGAAATTCAATCTTGAAATTGCTTGGGGGCCACAGAGGACATGTGTTTAATTTTGTCCACTAGTTAAAAGAAATATCCTGTATATTTTAGGTTGCAACAAACAAGTTGATTCACACTATTACTAGGCTAGAGTCCATTTTTTTCAATTATGACAACCTTTAATCAATAGGGTTGCATGCATTTTCTTCTGATATTTTTTAACACAAAAATAGAAATTCTTGTCTTTCTTAAGCAAGTACACTTGAAATTTCTTAACATAAAAATAGAAATTAAACGTCCCTAATAGGAAATTGCACATGAAATGCAGCGTTTGTGTGTGTGTGTGAAAAGATTAATTTGTCTAAAGATGTTTCTCTTTATTTGCTATTTTCTTGTATTTTGACAGTTGTATATGTATTTGCTTAAATGTTTAAACAATGCCTTTCTAATGGTAGTCCAGCTATCATGAGTGCATATGAAACAAGACCAGTGAATAGGAAGATGATAAATTAGTATATTTTCAGTATTATCGGTACTGTACCCTCTAAATAGTGTACGATGGAGACAATTAGATAGTGATTTGTCCTCGAATTAAACATGCACATTTCTTAAATTATTGCTCTACGGTTTCGTTTTCCCTTACGGTCAGTATTTAGAGGAAAAAAGTTGAGATCTTGGAGGGGGGTTGATTTGGAGGTTATGATCGTCTTAGATAACTGTGTGATAATGGAACTATTATTCCTCACATTTTAAGTGTCTTTTAGGTTTTAATACTTTAACAAAGAAAAAGAAATATTAAGGGTGTGTTCAGTACGGAGGAAAAAATGCTTTCCAATTTCTCACGTTCTGCTTTGGCCAAAAATTTTTGAGAAATAATTTTTTAGAAAAACAAATTCCTTAACATGGGAAAAATGAAGTCTGTAATCAAAGTAGGGAAAACTAGTGATACTAGATTGGAAAAGTAAGAATGGACATTAAAAAAAAAGTGGATTCTGCAAATAATAACCAAAGGCATGTTGTAGTATTATCAATATTATAAGAAAAAACACAGATCCAACCACCTGTTCTCCCCATTATTTCATCTTTAACAAGCAAAATGCAGTAACAGAACATTCATACCAAAATATATATATAAAAGTACGAGAAATAGGACTTAAAAACTTGAATAACAACATGAAAATGGACCTTAAATGAGACGAGAATGAACTTGCTTGAATAACCTGTTGTACTGGACCTCGAGAAACCGCGAATCCTTTACGAACTTGCTTGACAATGATGGAAGATGGAACTAAAAACTACAAGAAAGAGCTAGTATAAATGGGAATTATGTAGATGAAGATGGAGGTTTTAGTATTTTCATGGTTGAAAACAGTGGGGTTCAAGTTTTTTTTTTTAATCAAAACATGAAAATGAAAAAGAAAAACTCAAATCTCCCTCTTTCTCCTTCATTGGCTGCTAGGTTTTTGTAATGGTATTAGGTTTTTTTTTTTCTGGGATTCTGTCCAATTATATAATACCCTATGTATGTGGGGTGAAAATGAAAAGGTTTTGGGTTGATGGGTCGCGGGGAGAGGATTTTTATAAGAAAAAAGAATTTTTGTTTTTTTCCCCTTTTGGATTTTTTAAGAAAAAAATAAAAAAGGGGTGCATGTAGTATGTGTGTGGGTAGATATTAAAATTAGTGGTCCCCCCCCCTTTTCCTTTTTATCCACTCTTATTATGTGTGTATATGCAATTGTGTGATATGACTATAATTAAAATGAGAACAAAAAATATATTTTCTCCTCTAAATTTAAAAAATAGCAAGTTTAAAAATAGTAGTTATTTATATTTAAAATTTTTTTATTTGGAAGTTAAACTAAAAACAGACAAAACATATTTTTGGACATTTTTTTCTTTAAAAACACAAAATTTGTCTCTAAAAATAGTAATATTTTTGTTTTTTTTTTTTTTATTTGTAAATAAACCTACTAAAAAAAAAGAGTGAAATGATCATCAAAACAAAAATTTAAAAAAAAAAAAAATAGACATTAAAATGTGAAAACAAAATGGGGGGAAAAAATCACGTGTCTACAATCAGGGGTGGGGATTGATAGAGCATAAAATTTTGGGGAAAGGGGTTTCGAGGGGGATTTTTGGGGTTTGGTTTGTTTGGGGGTTTAGGGGCTTTTTATGTGATTTTTAAAAGAATGATGATAAATTAAATGTTCATGAATTTGTAACTGGAACGGAATATTAAGGCGAAGGGTTTTTGACCAGGGGTGGTAGACAATAAAACCAAAAATGGGCCCACCTGGGGAGCCGGGGGAAACCGATAAACCATGGTGGTTGTTGGTTTAAAAAGGGGGGGTTTTTCTGAAATCCCCGGGAGTCTATGATTGGGGGGAAGAATTTAAAAGAATAAAGCAGGGGTAGAGGTCTTTTTTAAAACCCTTTTTTTTGGGGAGATCCCGGAAGCAAATTACCTTTGGAGATGTATTGAAGAAAATGAATTTTAATATGGTATCTAAGCGGTGTTTTAACCTAAAAGAAACAATACATCATCTTTTTTTCTCATCTATCGCTAAAGGACAGGGCTATTTTGTCTCGGTGGATTAATAGGAAGGTTTACATGAAAATTTAACTAATGGGGGCAAGCACCGAACAAAGGTTGGAAGAGAATATCCGGTTTTCCCTCAATTATTCTTAATTATGGAAAGAAGGGAAGGAAAAAACAGGGCAAAAAGTATTTAGCAAAGTCATATATCGGGGTTTCAAATTTCAAAGGCTAGTTCTTAGAAATCCCTCTTTAGGTTTACCTAACAAAGGGGGTGACCCGATTCAAAAGATAACGAAAGCTAATAAAAGTTACTAAAGTGATTTGGCAATTACCACCCTGGGGGGTGTTTGTAACCCGAGGGGGTAAGGGGGAACCCCGGAAAAATCAAAGGGTTGTTGGGGTTCCAAGGAAACCTAAACATGCCAAGGAGGGCATTGGGTTTTCCACAATCTGTAGGGGTTACCAAAAGGCTTTTTAAAAACAAAAGCAAAGATTTTGAATATAATCATTAAACCATTAAAAGGGACGAAAAACTTAATCGGGAAAACCCCCATGGAACATTTGTGGTGGAAGAGATTCGAACGAGTAGGGATATGAATGTCCTTTACTCACACGTTAAGGGGGGAAAAAAATTGGCCCATGCACAAAATTATGCTTTTGATCAGGTCTTTTCAACTTTAAAATTTTGATTTAAAAACACATATGAGAAGAATTTTGAATAGTGACAAGAGTCGAACCGTACTGAGAATCGGAGGTGTTTAAAGATGGGAGAGTCCGGAGGAGCGGATCGGAGGCATATCAGAGGAGTTTTATTCTAACTGTTTGTTCCTTTTTTGCAGTACTTTTTTAAGTATCAGGAAACAAAAGCAAAAGCAACAAAAGTACAGTAAAAAAAAAAAAAAAAAAAAAGGGATAAATTCAACGGCAAAGAACAAAGGGAAGCAAGCAGAAAGCATATACGTACTTTCTTAAGGTTAACTTTGATCAAGTAAGGTGGGTTGAAAGTCTATTTGTGGTATTAGCATCGTAGGTGTTTTCATTCAAATAGGGAAGATCAACTTTATTTGCTTTAAATTTAACAAAGAGTGTAACGTATACATACACAAACCACCTTAGAAAAAAACAAGTCATAACATAAAGGCAAGGAGAAGTTACAGAACAAAGAAAAGATTTGGATGGGGCACCATACGATGCTAATACCAAAATAGACTTTCAGAACACATCTTAACCCAACATCGACACATGATTTTGATAAAACCAAATCAACAAACACCAACTCGAGTCTAAATTTCAAGAAGGTTTTCGTTGAATATACAACGAAAGGAATAAAAACGAAAGATGAAAGCGGCCACCCCCGAGAATTGAGAGGAAAGTTTCTTGGTCTTAACGGGCCCCACACTTGAACTCAAAAATTACAACTCAACATCGAGGTGGTAGATCGACCCAATTAAAGCGGTTTTACCGAAATGTTTCAACAAGAAGATGATTCCACAAGGAGATGCGAATCAGAAAGGAATTCATCACCTTCGCACCACCCGGAGGGGCGCAACGACAAAGGCGGAGAAAGAAAGAGATGAAGCCCGATTTTTAGGGTTTCTTTTAGGAAAGTCACTTTGATATTTGTTTTTTCGTTGCTTTGTTTTCTTTATTTTGTTTTATTTTGGCGACCGGTTTGGGTTGGGCTTTTGAACATTATTTTTTCGAAATTAATAAAGCCCATAGGGCATAATTGATAAAAAAAAAAAAAAAAAAAAAAGGGGGTGGGGGATTGGGTGGTATGGGGGTGGGGTGGGGTCTTGGGGGTTGGGGGGGTATTTTTGGAAAATGTTTACCAACAACGAAATGAGAAAATAAGTAGAAATTTACTTATTTTCCAAGAACACATTTTTCAGGAAAACGTTTTCCATGGAAAACATATTCCTATAAACTGAACACAACCTAAGTATAAGGTAGTATAATTTATTAAATTACCCTTATTTGTTTTTTATTTCCCCTCACTTTATTGCACTTGCAAATTTGAAAGTGAGTATTACACCCTCCGTCTCATTTTAATTGTCGTTTTAGTTCAAACAAATTGTCGAAAATAATTGTTACTTTAGGAATTAAGAGAAAAGTTGGCAATTGTTTCCAACTATACCCTTAACTTTAAAAGTAGATTAGTTTTTTTTAAATCTTTAATTCTACAAAAGTATCTAAAATATAGGGGTAGCTTAGTAAACTATACCTTGCATTTAATATTTTTCTTAATAATGTAAAAAGAAAACTAAAACCAAAAGCGATAGTTAAAAACGGACGGAGAGAGTATTAATCACTTTTAGCTTTCCAATAGAAAGCAAAAATATATATATACACCTCCTCCGTCCCAATTTATATGATGTGTTTGAGCAAAGTTTAAGAAATAGTAAAGGAAGACTTTTTTAAACTTGTGGTCTAAAAAAAATCAAAGATATTTGCGTGGTTATAGATCATCTCATTAAGCGTAAAGTTTAAAGTTAAATTGTTGCCAAATAAAGAAATGTGTCATTCTTTTTGGGGCTGACTAAAAAGGAAAGTGTGTCATATAAATTAGGACAGAGGGAATAAATATATACACACAACAACAACAACATACCCAGTGAAATCCCCCAAGTGGGTCTGGAGGGTAGAATGTACGGGCTCTACCCTACCGTAGGAGGATAGGGAAGTTGTTTCTGGTAGAAGGTAGTGTGTGTATATATATATATCGTTCCTAAAGCAATAGATGTGTTGACTTTTTATTTTTATTTTTTTTATTTTAATTGAAACTTTGTGGGACTCGGGGCGATTTAGGGATCGGGGGCAAATTAAGGGTTCCCCAAACCCCCCCCCCCCCCAACCCCACTCCCCCCCCCTTTCCTTTTTTTTAAAAGGGTGTCAAGGGGGCCCGGGGGGGCCCGGGCCCGGGCCTTTAAAACGGGGGCCCCGGGGGGGTAGGCGGGCGGGCCCGAGAATGGGGGGTGGGGGGGCTTGGAGGGGGAAAGGGTGTCGGCCCCCCCGGGCCCCCCTGGGGGCGGGTTTGGGCAAAGTTTTTAGGGTGGGGTTTTGGTTAGGGGGCCCGATATTTTAATTATTTTTAAAAAATTTAATACTAAAATTTATTAAGTTTGATTTTAAAATTATTGTTTAAACTTTATTTTAACATAATTTTAAATTATCGTTGCCCATTTTAATCAAAAAATCTTTATTCTTTCCTTTCTCACAATTCCCCCTTCCTCTTTTAAATTTCCTACTCCTTAAAAGGGAACAAATGGGAACAATACGAGTTTTGAACAAATAAAGTTCCCAATTTAATTTCTATCGATCCTAAATCCAATGTCATGTTGATTGTCACCTTTCTCATCGGGGGACTTTCAATCCTAAATTTTTTTTTATTATTATATATAAAATATTTGAAACTAATAAAAATTTTATTAATATATTATTATATATAGCTAATAGTTTAATTTTATTTTATCGTATAACCTAAAAAATTTTTGAACTTGTGTAAGCCAACAAAAGATAGTAACTTAAAGGGTATTTGGTTATTTCAATGACAAAATTTGAGGGTTGTCATTTCAGATTTTTTTACCTATTTAATTCTTTTGTTTTTGGGCCGATCAATGTTTTCCCCCCCTTTATCTTGGGGTTCTTTTGAGGGTTATTTTACCTTACATTTATAGTTCTATTTTTTTTGGGGCGTTATTATTCTTGTAAATAAAATTATAAAAAAATTATAATAAAATTTGAAAAGAAATTTAAAGGTCGGGCCTTTAGTTTTCATTTAGTAGCAATTAAATATTAAGGATCCGACTCCTCTCCATTTTATTTTCCGTTTTTAATTTTCTTGAAAAGAACACATTACAAGTTAAAATTAATGGAAGTTTTAATTAACTAAAGTAAATTTAACTATTTTGAATAATTAATAAATATTTACATATTTGCTTCCTTTAAGAATCCCCCAATTATAACTACCTATTTTTTTGGGGTAAAAAAGTTTTTAAAAAACTTATTATTAGTAATAAATGTACCTTTCTTTTTTTTTTTTTTTTTGGGGAAATGGGCGGGCGTGGCCCCCCTCCAAAACGGGGTGGGGTCCGTCCCAC